>NW_028246129.1:0-77886 GCF_964263255.1 Lissotriton vulgaris | reverse complement strand
ACTACCTCCCCTTTCAAACAAAATTGCTAGAATGTTTATCACTCTGGCAAGCTCTATTTCTTTTGGTTCGCTTCAAGTTCGCTGACCGGTTCGCGAACTTTAAGCGAACTAAAAAAAATATTTTTTTAAAAAAAAAGAAGAGTTAGTATAAGGGAAGTAAACAGAGAATAATGTAAAAAGAAAGACAGCTAGAGAGAGTAAATGAGAGATACTGTCAATGACATCATCAGCAGTGCATTGCGGGTAAAAAGAGTGGAAAACATTTACCTTATAATTCTTGTTACCTTTTTTAAATATTTTTTCATACTTTCAATCTGTAAAACAAAGAACAAACATTTCAAAAAATATTAAAACATGTATTTAAAAATTAGAAAAGACAAGGGAAAAGGTTCAAAAACAAACAGTTTTTCAACAACTTTGACATTTACAGAAGTCTCTGCTTCTCTACGTTCCCTACACAATCCTAAAGATATATATTCGAAAGAAACTGTATCTTGATATTGCTGAACTGAGGCCTATTTTGAAACATGATGTTTTTCTTGCACTGCTAATGTCTCACAATAGTGATGCAATAGCAGCGCAAAAAAGATGTAAAGTCATAATAAAATTGTGTCTAACATTGTAAATGATTGTTTTAGGATGCAAATAAGATGTGTGCTTTCAAGAGCTTTCTTTGAGGTGAGGCCTCTTTTTTTTATAAAAAAAAAACACTACCCAGAAGTACAGCACTCTAAGCATTAAAATTGATATTTACAGAACTCACCTTACCCATATGTACCACACATTTCTAAATGTATATCATAAGGACAAAAAGCATAACATTAATTATACATGTTAAATGGTTTATTTTTGCTGTTCTCAGAATGTATCAAATTTCACTTAAATCAGTGACTTGAAGGTATTCATCATGTAACAGCGGGGAAAAAAAAACACAATCAAAATGACTGTGTTTAAAAAACCCATACAACCTAAGAAATCTGATTTCAAAACTTCTTAAAATTAACTTACTTTCAATGACGTCGAAGGATCTCCTATAAACAGCATCCACTCTGTTGTGCTTTAAATATTTTCAGCCCGCCACTTTCTGAAAGAAAACCTCCATCGATACGTGAAATATGTTACATAGAAAAAAAACTTCTCTCATTATATCACATGTTTCCACTAGGCCAAATCATGTTGCCGCGATTCGCAAATCTTGTAATTCTTCCAATCAAATCCCGACATTTTCTATTTTCGCAACTTTCAAAAATAAAATATTTGAGATTATTTTCACAATCCTGGACTACTAATATCTTACTCTTCTTTGTCAGTCATGTTCTCCTTTTCCTATGACACTGATACTGCTTACTATGAAGCAGACTTACTTGCATTAGGTTTATATAGTTGAATTTTTAATCGAGACAGCATTGCAGACTTACATTCCCTCTACTTAAAATTTTGGTTTTAAAAACACCAGGTAAGAATTTTTAAGGTCAAACGGCAATTTTTTTTTGAACGTTACAACAGAATCATTACAGAATGACCAGCCGTTTCCAGACTTTAAGTAAGCTGTATAATGTCCTGATGTTGTTGATGGACCATCGTGATAGATAATTGCTACAGTAACAAAAGTCCTCCCTGATATTGACAGCTGAGAAGCCACAAAATTTTTTATTAAAGTTGACAATTTTGTTCCATCAGGCCTACATCGTTGCATCATTAAAATGACATACTGGCCATATCTACGTATAAATAATGTTGACATCATATCACATTTACATTGGCTACACTCCATGTTGTGATCCGCTGCATTTACTAGCTTATTAAAGGAGACTGATTTACTGTCTGGCAAAGTTAAATATATAAATCTTTCTGAGTCTACACTAGTAGTACTTGATACCATACAGTTCTCGCAGTCATGCTGCCATTGATAAGAAAGCCCAAACAGGTGATCTACATCTACACCCTCAACTTGCAATATATCAAGCATATACATTAAAAACTCCTGACAATCTTGCTGATTATTTTCAGAGAAGTCTGTTTGACCTGAACATTCATCTAACAGATAACGAACTTCAGACACACTTTCTACTTTTGTTCGATCACTGCTACATTTCTCGAAAACAGAATTCAACAAACAGCATAAAATTTGTTCAGAATTCAACAGAATCTGTTCTTTTAAACTCTCTAGTGAAAAGAGAACATTAACCACTACATTTGCATAGCAGTTGACACCAGAACTGTTTTCAAATTGAAAACCGACAACATCTTCAACAGAATCCACTTTCTTTCTGCTAACAATTTTCGGTTCATTGACTTTTAGTCTTTTTGCAACAACCTCCCTACTATTACTGCTATTTCTACGTTTGCGGCCTACCACACGTTTCTCAAACAAAGGATATTGAGGCAAATGTGGCGCATACTCTCTTCTTAACCTATTGTATTCCTTAACACAATCTAGATCCGCACAAATGTTTGTGACATCACAGTCAATCAAGTACAATCCCGATAAAGTTCTAACTCGTGACAATGCCACATATGCCATACCCTCCTTGAACACAGAACTGCCAATATTCACCAATGCACAGTCTACACTTAAACCTTGCGATTTATGGATTGTCACCGCATATGCCAAGCAAACAGGAAACTGTTTACGGCGAACATATAAATCTTTAACAAGCAAAAACCTAGCAGAACAACGACCAATTTGCTGTACTTCCTCAATGCCATCAAATTTAATTTTTAAAAATTCTATTCCATCTCTATTTCTGTATTTCTCAAAATCAACAACATTACCCATTGATCCATTTACCAGACCTCTTTCTACATGTAAATTCCTTCTCAAAATAATTCGGCAATTTAAACACACATTCAAAGTCTTTTCAAAACCCGCTGTTTTAGATATAGTCTTCTCTAATGAATCCAATTTTGATTTCAAATTGTCTGACAAAATAATTGTTGATCCCATATGCTCTAATTTGTCGATAGCTTCAAGTTTCACAATCTCTTGCTTTTCTAAATTCAACATTTTGTTGTTGAAGATGGCACATTCTGCAAGAGTTGGCATGAGACATATCCCGGATTTCTTCTCAGTAATTTTCTGAAAAATATTCTCAGGCACAATATCTTGTTTGGGATACAAATTTGACAGTAACCGTGCATTTAAAGCTTCTTTCCCATGCTCGGTCACTTTTCCAATTCTAATATCTTGTAGAATATTCTTGTAATCTTCATCCTTTGCCTGACGCATATTTTGATGCAGTTCTGCATAATTGAAGTTTAACCATATATTGACGTTGCCAATGCTCCCTAGGCACTTCCTGGTATCTTCATGCGTGAGTATTTTGAACACAGGTTGACCTTTTACTGGTGTCAGCTGTAGAAGATCTCCGAAAACAATAATGTGTTTCCCACCAAATAAGACATCATATTCAGTTTTAAGTACTTCTTGCATTCTCAAATGCACAAAGGCAAGCATGACATTGGAAACCATGCTTACTTCGTCAATGATAAGTAGTTTCATTTTCCTCAAAACTCTTGAAACTTCACAGCAAGCATCTCCAGATAACTTGTTGTATTGTAATTTGTTGTCATGCTCCACCGGCAGCATCAATAGACGATGCAAAGTAATACCTTTAATATTATGTGCTGCCAGTCCAGTAGGAGCGGTGACAACACAAGACAGCGATGACTCAGTCCTTTCCTGCAAATAACAAGAGATTGCTTTAATGAGGAAACTTTTTCCAGTTCCCGCTTCTCCACTCACGTACAGTCGGACAGGCTTCAACGACGTACACGAGCACTCTTTCTTCTCATGACTTAATCCGTGCTCAATTTCCTTGGTAACTTCATCATATATTTTCCTCTGCTCAACGTTGAGTTGTTTTTCCAAGTCTTGTAAGTTAACTGAATCCTCCTGAGCATGTGCCATGGCTCTTTCTACTTCATTCATAGCAGTGGCAGCTTCATTTTCGATAATAGGTCCTCCAAGTGGATCTTGACTCAATGAAACAGAACTCTGACTGTCCTGAGAACTGTCTCTGGCAATCTCGGCTGCAATCGTTGCTTCCTGCTCAATTTCCAAAGTTAGCATTTCTTGATATTTAGAAAAAGCAGGACATTCTATGGACTCCTTGGCTGCATTGAAAGAGTCTTCGTAACAGAGGAAATCTCCAAGCAGTTCCTCTTCTGCACGCCAAGGCTTGAAAAGTTGCAAAAGTGCTAAATAGAAAAACTCCTTTTTTTCTGGAGATTCGCCACTTAATTTTCGATGGTTTACTAATTGGCATTTTCTTTGCTTGACCAGGCATCCCTCACTTCCAATTACAGCATACACTCCTTTCTCAATATCTTCTTTGATGTTCCTCTTGAATATATAATTTTGGAGAACCTCATATAGACAAATATTCTCAAGGTGACTGCTTCGATTTGGATAATATGTATCCAACATGTTGGTCTTCAAAATGTCGGTACTGTTTGGTTCCTTTTCTGCCAAATACTCAATTTCCCGAACAGGTTTTAGAACTCGATTTCGCGTTGCAGCAAGACCAAGACTCGCCCAAACGAGACTCCTGGATTTGGCATAGAGACTTGCTGAAGACAATCGATCAGAACATTCGTAAGCTCCGATTTCTCGATGCGACAACATCTTCAGACTGAAACTGTACAACTTCTTGCTGAGGCTCTTTTCATGGGAAATGTCCTCCCACATATCCTTCAGTTCGGTCTTTTCTTTTTTGGTGATGTAAGATGTCACATACCGAGCCACAGCCATACAGTTGTCAGCCACAAACTGTATATCCATGTTGGCATTCCACATGGACAAAATCACTGGGTTGTAGTCATTGATGTACTTGGACTCTTCGTTCCTTTTCAAATTGTATGTATTCTTGGGTGATTTCCTCGTCACATTATGTCGCAGCGAAGACATCAAACTGTTCACTCTTCCTTTAGAAATCACCGGTCGTGGAAAGTTGAAACGACATTTGGTGTAGAACTTGTCCTTGTTTCTGAATTTACGACGACAGTACTTTCCACAACGATGGCTTTGGAAACGTAGAACTTGTTCTCTTAGACTTTTCTTCTCCGTTGCGTTTGGAACAGCACACGTAGAATACTGTTCGATGAAATTCATCACTAAGTCATCCGGATCTGTTCCAAATTTAGGTGCATCCTTGATCCACAGCAACATATGTATATGAGGGGCACCTCTTGCTTGGTACTCCTTTCTCCAGAAGAAATCCAACACCTCTCCAAGAGGTGGATTCTTTTTATTTGTGATGAAAGACATCATAGCTTCAAATCTATGATTGAAGTACCTGCATACATTCACAGGATCCAAAGAACACAGTTCTCCAGGTGTCTTGAATTCAATGTTTTCAATATTTCCATTTGCCTCTCGTAGAAATTCAAGTAAGTCATCCCAGCCATACTCGGCACAGCTCAGAGTGAGGAACCATGTCGGAGTTCCTAAGTTCCTCAGCATACATTTTAAGTCACCATGACGACGGTACCAGTACTCATTAGTACCACGCTGACACGCCATGAGATTAATTAAGTGAGAATCCAAAATACTGTCTTGGACATTGACTTTATGCATAAAGTCACTTGCCGAGATGTTTCGCATCTGTATACCACTTTTTAAGATGTGGTTCACTGCATATGACAGTCCAGACAGATCGCTTTCAAACAGGAGATGAAACAAATAGGGAATGCATTGCCGAAACCTAGGATCTTCTGCATACAATCGTAAAGTCCGGTATTCAGACGCAGGAATTTCACGAGGTCGCTCATCATATCTTCCTCCTTGACCTGTGGGAAATAGCTGTGGGAAACATCGAGCTTCCAAACTTTCCTCCCAAACACTAATGGGACTCCCTTTGGCTTGTTTCATTTGAAACAACTCAATAGCATTCCCCATCACTTCCTTGGAATGCAAAGGATGAACACTATAATGTTCATATATTTCTTCACTTTTAGAGGCCTCTACTTTCTCAATTTGGCCAGCACACAAATCGCTATCCTCTTCATCACTTACTTCCTCTTCTGCAACATATACATTCTTATAGTACTTATTATTTTTCTTCAAATACACTGTTGCCTTTTTGACTTTCCTAACATCCACTAAATCTTGCCATATTTTCTTATTCTTTGTCGGAACCCCATTAACCAAGATAACCAGAGGTTCCTCTTCCACTTTTTCTATTCCAATTGTGTTAATGTTTTTGTTCAAATCTAGAGGCAAATAAACAACTCTTCCCTTTAATCCTCTCTGTAAATCTGCTGGAGGCAATTTCCCTGTCTTTGGCTCCATTCTTACAATAGCCTGAAAGGGATGGATACTTTGAATCAAAATAGATTCATAAGTATTTAAATCCTTCAATTCAGAAGGAATCTCAACCAATTCCAGATTATTATGAACTGCCCTAGCAGGCATCTGGTTTTGGTTTAATTTATTACAACAATAAGTACACACACGTTGATCCGATCCCAAATCAAAATAATTTTCTACCATCAAGTATGTGGCTAAATCCTTCCATTCACTATTATTTTCCCTTTCACTTTTTGCATATAAATCCACTACCTTAGTCTGATTCTTATAATAAGTGCGTCGACAACATACACAAGTGAAATTAGGCCTCTCACTTGATTTCATCTGAAACGTGGCAATTTCCTTCTGAAAATTATCTGTACTGGAAACCTGTACATTATCTTCCACATTACCCTCTACTTCAGGGTCAATTTGAACATTCTCATCTTTACTACCAAAGTAACAAAACTCAATTTCTTCACAAAGATTCTTCACATCTATTTCAGAACCATGCAAAAGAGCAGCACATAACTGTTTAAGCATAATTGCTGGACTCTTAGCATAATACAACATTCTCACTAATTTTCTCACTTTATTATGATGCACTGCTAGCATCCTGAAATGATGAAAAACACTCTGGCATACTCTCCTGGAAAGACAAGCCAGTGAATGACCACGCAAACCTGTCATTTGTCTCACTCTGCAAGGATCTAAATCTTGCAACAACTTCATTTTCTGCTTCAAACTTTTCTTATTAAATGTCCGTATAAAATCACATAGCAAATTGATGGAAACCTGTCGCACACTGCAAATAGAACTACACTTCCAAATGTACACAGGACCCTTAGGACGTCTTCCTAAAACCTCATCACTTAGCGCCTCTTCTGTCTCTGTTGTCACAAGTAGTTCTTTTTCAACTGGACAACCATCCTTCACTTCATAAGCTCGACCACTGATGTCAACTGCATGCACCAAATCATTATCCTGAAAATAAGTCTCCTCATTAAAAAATGCCTCAGAACTTGAACTATGCATCCATTCTCCAGAAAAAACTTCACAAAAGTTAGTACGATTTACTACTCTCTTCCATCTACTTTTTGTTTTGAAATCAGAAATTACCTTGCTTAGTTTCCTAATTCTATTGATTACCAAAATAAACAACTTTCGCTTGATTTCAAAAGCATGATCAATAATTTTCTCTACATTTTTCTTCTTCCTATAAAATGCCGCTTTCTGTTGGCCTTTCTTTTTAATATTTTTCAATAAATTAACTAATATCCTATTACGGAACATTCGTTGTCGAATGTCCCTAAACTGTTGTTTCCTTCTACTATCATGCACAGAGTTATCTCTTCCTCTACCAGTAACATTTGTGATGGGTCTCTCCTTTCCATTTAAATTACTTCTCTTTTTGTTAAGAGACACATTTTTTTGAGCAAAATTTTTTTTACTACAAATATTTCTTAAGAATGATTTCGTGCTCTTACCCGGACCTTTCTTGGTGTTTTGACAAGTATTTGGGGAAGAGGACTGCTGCAATAAAACATCATCCTGCTGTCTTTGACGTTTTCTAGCCTTTCGTATTCGACTTCTGGAAGGCATTTTCCAAACTATGAAAGAATCTGCAGTTGAATCTGTGAAAAAATATAATATAAAATGTTATTAACCACTATTACCAAACAGTAAATAAATAACAGTCATCTAAAACTTAATGCTGTACTAATTATTTAACATAGCAAATATTTTCCACCAGCACTGCATCACAAAAATGACACTCAATGGTACAAAACAGGCATACAACACTCATAAATCACTCCCTAATATTTTAAATCATTAATTCAGGATGACGATAAGATGTAGCCTATCTAAAGGTTTGTTTAGGCCCAGATCTTTGGACTGGGGTGAATGTGTGTCATTGATCCACATTCAGTCCATCACCTGTTTTGTTTATTTGAGGTGAGGCCAACACATGGTTGCAGATAAGATTTTCACTGAAAAAAAACCAAGGTAAAAAAACATGTGAAGGCCTACCAATGAAGTAAATCATTAAATGAAAACCAATACATTTCTGGAAATATGCACTACTAGTGCTTCATAAGATGTTTTGGATCATATTTATAAGTTATTTGAGTATCTAGTATGCTATTTTACATTCTTCATGGTGCAAATTTATTGTAAATACGCTCCCACCTGCGGTTGGCAAATTTAGATTTTGATTATGGGAGTTAGATAGGCATGTTAATAATTTCCCAAAAATGGTATATAACCCCAAACAACCTTTGAAGCAAATGCTCTTAGCCATGTTATCCACCTCCCATTGGATAACATGGCTAAGAAATGCTTGCAAATGTGATAAAAAAAGGCCTGCAATGCATGAATAACACAGAAAAATCAGCGATATTCATGCATTTTCCAACAAATGCTCTTAGCCATGTTATCCACTTCCTATTAAATAACATGGCTAAGAACTGCTCAGGGCACCATGAGGAACGCTTTCCATTTAAAAAGGGAAAAATAACATCAAAGACACTAAAATGCCTTCTAAATATGAACCCAAACAACCTATGAAGCAATGTGAAAAAAAACTGCCGCAATGCATGAATATAGCAGAAAAATCAGCGATATTCATGCATTTTCCAGCAAATGCTCTTAGCCATGTTATCCACTTCCAATTAAATAACATGGCTAAGAACTGCTCAGGGCCCCATGAGGAACGCTTTCCATTTAAAAAGGGAAAAATAACATCAAAGACACTAAAATACCTTCTAAATATGAACCCAAACAACCTATGAAGCAATGTGAAAAAAACGGCCACAATGCATGAATATAGCAGAAAAATCAGCGATATTCATGCATTTTCCAGCAAATGCTCTTAGCCATGTGATCCACTTCCTATTAAATAACATGGCTAAGAACTGCTCAGGGCCCCATGAGGAACGCTTTCCATTTAAAAAGGGAAAAATAACATCAAAGACACTAAAATGCCTTCTAAATATGAACCCAAACAACCTATGAAGCAATGTGAAAAAAAACGGCCACAATGCATGAATATAGCAGAAAAATCAGCGATATTCATGCATTTCCCAGCAAATGCTCTTAGCCATGTTATCCACTTCCTATTAAATAACATGGCTAAGAACTGCTCAGGGCCCCATGAGGAACGCTTTCCATTTAAAAAGGGAAAAATAACTTCAAAGACACTAAAATGCCTTCTAAATATGACCCCAAACAACCTATGAAGCTCTAACAGTACATATCCTGAAATTTAATTCATTTCAAAATTCGTTTTTAAACACAGCATATAAATCAATTGTATACCTGCATTCATGAAGAAATGACTAAAAATGTCCTTGAGACACATGAAAGTGTTTTCTGGAATGCCCTAGCACCATTTTTGGGACACTATTAACATGGCTAGGTAACTCCCATAATCAAAATCTAAATTTGCCAAGCACAAGTGGGAGCGTATTTACAAGACACTTGTCCCATGAGGAACACTTTACATTTTAAAAGGCGAACACAACATCTTAGACACTCAAATACCTTATAAATATGGCCCAAAACAACCTATGAAGCTCTAGCAGTACATATCTAGAAATGTAATTGATTTCTTAAATCGTTTTTAAAAGCAACATATCTGTTTCAGCTTACATAACAGACCATGAAATGGCCTCCATGTATTACAATATCTTGTGTAACTGCATGCCAGAATGTTACACCAAATATGCAATTATAATTTCTCTTTGAAACTAATTCTATTAGTATATCACTAGAGACAAAACCACATTTTAAAAACACAGCTTTCTTCATCATTTTCTCCTTAAATCATACTATTCTCTATCTAAATTAAATAAATCTTTTCTCACCTTAGCAAATATTTTTTGAGTTTTGAAAACAGTCTCAGAAATACACCAAATTGTCTTCAGCAGAAGAAAAAGGATGCACTCCAAAGGCTGCAGCTATTGAAAGCACAGAAATACAGATATTCTTTTCACATATCTCTCATATTAGCCAATCATACCTCTTCCCTCACTTTTTTCAAATCAAAACCCTTCCCCCCTCTGCCCTGTCTGCCTTGTTTCCATAGCAACCACCTCCTGGAAGACCTCTCATGTTTGCAAATTCACACAACAATGTTTCAATTGAACTCTGAACTCTCAGTGCACCTGCGTATCCAGTGCAATCTTTCATTAAATGTTTCTTCCTTGACCATTCAAATTACATCTTTCAAAGAACACATCCATGCACCCTAACTTTCTGTTTTCAGAAATGGAAATGCACCAATCACTGCTAATGAATCATTAGCATTGTAAATCCACAGTTTTTTTTCTTTAGAAACTCCTACTGTTTCAACTGCCCTTTCATTACCACACTTCATCTGACTGCAGAACAACCTTCTTCCACCATGTTTAACGTCTGGATTGTTGGACATAGTTACATCCACTGGGCTCAAAGGTATGCTGAGAGCAGAAATTTACACAACCTCAATTTACAAGATGTGGAAATTAAGTGGTTGGGCCAAAGAGGATTAAAATGTCACCAATTGATACCATTGGTGAAAACCTTTATGCATTTGCCAAAACCTGACCTGTTAATAGTGCACTGTGGAGGTAATGATTTGGGCACTTTGACAGGGGTAGGTCTGGAAATGCTTTTAAAGGACACCTTGGAGCAATTAATGGCACTTTTTCCTCAAACTGCCTTGGTATATTCCAATATATGCCAAAGACAGAAATGGAGGTGGTCCAACCAATTTTGTCCACAAATTGAGAAAGCGAGGAAGCATGTAAACAAATCTGTTTCAGCTTACATGAGAGACCATGGAATGGGCTCTCTGTACAACAATAACTTGCGTTACTACATGCAAGATATCTACAGAGGAGATGGAGTTCACTTCTCAGATGAGGGCAACAGAATTTTCATTCTGAATTTAAGACTCTGCATTGGTACCTACTTATAAGTACCTAAATGTACCATAAACCCAAAAGCTCTTCTCAGAGCTACCCTACATCTGATCACTCACAATTATTATTTTTCTCTAACTTTTTTCACTAATTTTCCACAAAATTCGCTCCCCGGAGCGCTACCCGGTTCGCTAACCGAAAGCTAACCTCGCGGAATTTTTTTAAAAAAAAATTTTTTTCCGCACATATAAGCCTCCTCAGCCACGCTCAGAAAACCTAGGGGGTCAAGATAAGTCTACCATGACCCCTTCTACCCATTCTAAACATTATTTGCCCTCCATCTTGTATCTTAATGCGAACGAAACACAAAATGGTGGACTCCCGTGACGCTTAAGGTTCGCTAACCGGGCAGCTTCCCGGAAAGCGGTCCTAAAAAAAGGCGGGAAAGTAATTTACAGAATAACGACTAGAAACACTCTCACCAAATATAGATTAGCTCATACTACATAACAATCCCTTCCATTCTCACAAATTTCATTGAAATTCCATTTAGCCATTTAGCCTGTAGACCTCTCCAAGTACCGTGAGGTAAATTACTTCACAAAACACATCTGAATTGTTGGAATTGACAACCAATGAAAATGTTACTTTCATTTTCTACTTTTATTACCTGACATTTGATTGGTTATATACCTGTATATATATAAAGGGAGAGAAGGAAACACAGCCATTTTGACTACTACTTCTTGTTGTACCTCCTATTTCAAAAGCTTCAAAAAACTTCAACTTCTTTGTGAAGGTAAGTTATAATTTAATATATTGTGCACTATGACTTAATATAGTAGACTTTTTCTGCTACATATACACTATCCCTCTGTAGTAGTAGTGTCTTGGTTAAATCACATACACTTTTTTTTAGTCCTATTTCCACTCTCATACTATACACTGCCAAAAGATAAATTCACTGATAAAAACTGCCTATCTAAAATTAATCCCAACAGTGCCCTATCTCTACTAATATATATTTTTTTAATCCAAATTTCAGGCAAAATGGAAGGCGAGCAGCAAGTTTCATTTTCGATTGAACTGAAGGAGAGCAGCCAAGACAAACTTGATGACTTTATGGATGACAGTAGAGACCACGAACTTCTACAATGTGTTGAAGCAGTAGACAACTTGCTTCAAAATGAAAAACAATTACACCCTATAATAAATTATGACATTTCTGACAATGAAATGTTAGAAAATTTAATAAAGTATGAAACACAATCATAATAAAAAAAATAAATAAATAAAGAAAACAAAAAAAAACAAGAAAAACAACAAACAATTAACATACAGTATTAGAAAAGTCTTTCATTCTTTTATCCATAAAGTTCGCTGCCCAGAAAGCTATCCGGTTCGCGAACTTGGCGCTTACCACGCAAAAAAAAATTTTTTTTTTTGGACCCTCCTAGGCCCTTTTAAAACCTCCACATAAAACCTAGGGGGTCAACGAGGATCTACTATGCCCCCTTATGGTAATTTCCCCCTTTGTTTTGGCCTCCTCTTGTCTCTCGATCCTACCGAGAGACAAGATGGCGGCCGCTCCGGACTGTTTAGAATGTTGACAGACACCGGAGGGCCAATCAGCTTCTCATCGCAAAGTTCCGTTACGCGAAAGGTTCGCTAACCGGATAGCTGCCCGGAGCGCTGTTACAGATATATATCTTGATTTAAACGTTAATTTCTCAAAATCCACTGAAGCACATATATTGAGACCTAGCAAAGGCACATCGGGCTAACAGTCCCTACAATTTTGCCAAGTTTCGTGAAAATCCATTCAGCCGTTCGGGCTAAAAGTGAGTCCAACCGCCCTATGGAAATTAACATGGGAAAAAGGCGTTTTGGGACCCCCCTTTTTTCTCGGCCCCCCCTCCACAAAACCCCCCCAAATTTTCAAGGTCTGCTCAGAAACAAAATGTGCCATTTTCCTGAAAATTTCAGCCAATTCCGTCCACGAACGCAAAAGTTATTAGGCATAGAATTTTCAGAAATCCCATAGGGAAAAAATCCTAACTATATATACCTACTGGCGACCGCCAGTAGGTAATATATATATATATATATATATATATATATATATATATATATATATATATATATATATATATATATATATATATATATTACCTACTGGCGATAGCCAGTAGGTATATATAGTTAGGATTTTTTTCCTATGGGACTTTTGAAAATTCTATGTCTAATAACTTTGGCGTTTGTGGACGGAATCGGCTGAAATTTTCAGGAAAATGGCACATTTTGTTTCTGAGCAGCTCCTGAAAATTTGGGGGGGGTTCGTCAAGGGGGGGCCGAGAAAAAAGGGGGGTCCCAAAACGCGTTTTTCCCATGTTAATTTCCATAGGGCGGTTGGACTCACTTTTAGCCCGAACGGCTGAATAGATTTCCACGAAACTTGGCAAAATTGTAGGGACGGTTAGCCCGATGTGCCTTTGCTAGGTCTCAATATATGTGCTTCAGTGGATTTTGAGAAATTAACGTTTAAATCAAGATATATATCTGTAACAGCGCTCCGGGCAGCTATCCGGTTAGCGAACCTTTCGCGTATCGGAACTTTGCAAAGCGAAGCTGATTGGCTCTCCGGTGTCTGTCAACATTCTAAACAGTCCGGTGCGGCCGCCATCTTGTCTCTCGGTAGGATCGAGAGACAAGAGGAGGCCAAAACAAAGGGGGAAATGAAGGAAAGGGGGCAAGGTAGACCCCTCCTGACCCCCTAGGATTGATGAGGGGGATATTATAGAGCCACGCCGGGCCCAAAAAAAAAAAAAAAAAACATCCGATTTTTTCGCCGTAGAGACGTGTCTTGGTTCGCGAACCGGGCAGCTAACCGGGAAGCTAACCGTCAGTGTAACCAAAAAAAAAAAAAATCCGATTTTTTCGCCGTAGAGACGCGTCTTGGTTCGCGAACCGGGCAGCTAACCGGGCAGCTAACCGGGAAGCTCACCGGCAGTGTAACCCAAAAAAAAAAAAAAAATCCGATTTTTTCGCCGTAGAGACGCGTCTTGGTTCGCGAACCGGGCAGCTAACCGGGCAGCTAACCGGGAAGCTAACCGTCAGTGTAACCCAAAAAAAAAAAAAAAAAAATCCGATTTTTTCGCCGTAGAGACGCGTCTTGGTTCGCGAACCGGGCAGCTAACCGGGCAGCTACCGGGAAGCTAATCGGCAGTGTAACGGGAGTCTGAGGAGAAGCTGATTGGCTGTTATCATTGTAAACAGTCTGGTAGCCGCCATCTTGTCTCTCTGTGGGATCGAGAGACAAGAGGTGGAAAAAAAAAAGGTGTAAATGAATGAAAGGGGTAAGGCAGACCCCTCCTGAACCCCTAGGATTGATGAGGGGGCTATTAAAGTTACCTGGGGGGTGAAAAAAAAAAATTTGCGATTTTCGCGGTAAAGGTGCTTCCTGGTACGTTAACCGGGCAGCTAACCGGCAGCGTAACGGGAGTCCGACATATTGTGTTTTTTGAACGTTTGTGATATGTGCACGTGTGGATTTTGTCTACTTAAGGTTAAAAAAATATATATATATCTTTAAGCGTGTTCTGGCGCGCTTACGTTTTGGGTTTGGTTTGCGCTGCAGAGACGATACGTCACGGTTATGCGATGCATCATGAGGCGTCTCACGGGCTACGTGATACGTCACTTAATAAAGAATATATTTTACAGCTATAGATATTAGCTTTTAAAAAACCAATGAAATTCACAGAAAAAACCATAGGTTATAGACCATATATAGTTAGGAATTTGCATTTACAAAACCATGAAAATTCACTGAAAAAACCATAGGTTATAGACCATATATAGTTAGGGATTAGCATTTAAAAAACCTTATTTTATTTGCACAAAACCATTGAAATTCCATATATAGTTAGTTGCACTAACTATATATCGCGGACCCGCAATCCACTGCTAATGATGTCACATATTACATCATTCATGACATGGTCAGTGACATCACTGATGACATCACTGATGACATCTCAAATGACATCACTGATGACATCACTGATGACAACACCCAGTGACTGTATGTTTCTGTAAAGTTAAAATATGTCTTACATATTGAAGAATGAGTGGATGTATAAGTGTCTGGATGAAGGATTTAGTAGGTGCATGACTGACTGTATGAGAGAATGATTAAATGTGTCTCACTGAGTGCATGGGTTAGTGATTAAAGTGTCTTAATTTGGCAATCAATATTTATGTTCTTCTGTAAACTGCTGCATGTTTAAATCAGTAGCTATATCAGTAACTATATGGGTTATTGAATGGTTGCCCAAGTATTTGTATGGGAGACTGAGTGTGTGTGTGGGTGGCTGGGAGGTGTATAACTCTGTGCATAGATGTGTGAGCGGTTGATTCCCTAGGTGTATGGGTTCAAAAGTGCATGTAGAAACAGCTGTATGGACAGTTGACTGTGTGCATGAGTATATTGGTGAGTGAATGGATATCTCAGTTCTACATGTCAAAGTAAGTACATATGTAAAACACACTCCATGTGAGAGTTGACATATATAAATAACTGAACATAAGAGCCAGTGAATGTGAGAGTGGCTGTATGAATCATTGTGAACTTGTATCAAGGATTGTATAAGAGAGTAAATATGTGTTAGTATATGTTTGAATAAGTAAGGTGTGTATAACTGTATAGTTAAGGAAATGGAGATGTGATTGATTCTTTGCATGACTGACTAGGTGTGTGAGTAACTCCATGGATGTGTGACAGTCTGTGAGTGCCTGTTTACACTGAGTGTATCTAAGGTTATATTAGAGTCTGAAGATGTATTATCACATAAATGATATCATCAGTGATGTGATCAGTAATGTCAAATGAGATGTCAGTGATGTCATCAGTGATGTCATTTGAGATGTCATCAGTGATGTCATCAGTGATGTCACTGACCATGTCATGAATGATGTAATATGTGACATCATTAGCAGTGGATTGCGGGTCCGCGATATATAGTTAGTGCAACTAACTATATATGGAATTTCAATGGTTTTGTGCAAATAAAATAAGGTTTTTTAAATGCTAATCCCTAACTATATATGGTCTATAACCTATGGTTTTTTCAGTGAATATATATATATATATATTCACTGAAAAAACCATAGGTTATAGACCATATATAGTTAGGAATTCGCATTTACAAAACCTTATTTTACTCACACAAAACCATTGAAATTCCATATATAGTTAGTTGCACTAACTATATATCGCGCACCCGCAATCCACTGCTGATGATGTCACATATTACATCATTCATGACATGGTCAGTGACATCACTGATGACATCTCAAATGACATCACTGATGACTTCTCAAATGACATCACTGATGACATCACTGATGACATCTCATTTGACATTACTGATCACATCACTGATGATATCATTCATGTGATAATACGATGAACCTCTTCAGACTCTAATATAACCTTAGATACAATCAGTGTAAACAGACACTCACAGACTGTCACTCATCCATGGAGTTACTCACACACCTAGTCAGTCATGCAAAGAATCAATCACACCTCCATTTCCTCAACTATACAGTTATACAAACTTTACTTATTTAAACATATACTAACACATATTTACTCTCTTATACAATCCCTGATACAAGTTCACAATGATCCATACAGCCACTCACACATTCACTGGCTCTTATGCACAGTTATTTATATATGTCAACTCTCACATGTACTGTGTTTTACATATGTACTTACTTTGACATGTAGCACTGAGATTTCCATTCACTCACCAATACCCTCATGCACACAGTCAACCGCCCATACAGCTGTTTCCACATGCACTTTTGAAACCATACATCTAGTGAATCAACTGCTCACACATCTATGCACAGAGTCATACACCTCCCAGCCACCCACACACACACTCAGTCTCCCATACAAATACTTGGGCAACCAATCAATAACCCATATAGTTACTCATATAGCTACTTATCAACACATGCAACAGTTTACAGAACAACAGACATAATGATGCACAAATTAAGACAGTTTAGTCACTAACCCATGCACTCAGTGAGACACATTTAATCACTCACTCATACAGTCAGTCATGCACCTACTAAATCCTTCATCCAGACACTTATACATCCACTCATTCTTCAATATGTAAGACATATTTTAACTTTACAGAAACATACAGTCACTGGATGTTGTCATCAGTGATGTCATCAGTGATGTCATTTGAGATGTCATCAGTGATGTCATCAGTGATGTCACTGACCATGTCATGAATGATGTAATATGTGACATCATCAGCAGTGGATTGCGGGTGCGCGATATATAGTTAGTGCAACTAACTATATATGGAATTTCAATGGTTTTGTGTGAGTAAAATAAGGTTTTGTAAATGCGAATTCCTAACTATATATGGTCTATAACCTATGGTTTTTTCAGTGAATTTTCAAGGTTTTGTAAATGCTAATTCCTAACTATATATGGTCTATAACCTATGGTTTTTTTCAGTGAATTTTCAAGGTTTTGTAAATGCTAATTCCTAACTATATATGGTCTATAACCTATGGTTTTTTCAGTGAATATATATATATATACATACATATATAAACATATATCATCTGTATATCTATATAAATACAAACATAAATGCATGCATACATATACTTATATGCATACAGATGCATGTTATTTACATGAAAGTTGAAAAAAACACTAATAAAAGCAAAGCTAAAAAGCCACCTCATTACAAACAGAATGGCTTTAACTTAAACGAGGGCGAGATCTATTGCATTTTCAATGCTTGTTTACTTTGGTTCCATCAAGAAGGCATTCAGATGTGTCACACATTTGCCATAAATTCTGAATGTTAGTACTCTAGTTGCACATTAGATCACTGTAGTAAAGCTACTGCTCACCAGGGATGTCTGCTGCTGGTATTCAAAGTGCATGTTTCAGTCTGCATGTCAGACTTTTTTTAATGAAATAGAAGAGGATTTGAGAAGTCACTCAAAATGATCCCTAATTTTTCTTTCTGAAGCACTAATCATACTTTCTATGGCAAAATTAACCCCCTCATGTTGTTCCTTTTTAAATTGATTGTTTTCAGACTTACCACTTCATTCCAATCAAGATGGCTTCTGGTGTGCCATACTTTTGTCATAAGTAAGACTGTTAGCGCTCTAGTTGTTCTTTAGAACACTCTGGGACATTCTGTCATTGGGCTATACTTGGGGTACATCTGGGTGATATTTGGGCTACATTTAGGCTCTTTTGTCTCTGGTGGCCATCTTGGGAGACTGTATGTCAGAATTTTTTAATGAAATTGAAGAGGGTTTGAGAAGTCACTCAAAATGTGCCCTAATTTTTCTTTCTGCAGCACTAATCATAATTCATATGGCAAAATATACCCCCTCATTTTGTTCCTTTTTAAATTAAATGTTTTAAGAGTTACCACTTTATTCCAATCAAGATGGCTTCAGGTGTGCCATACCTTTGTAATAAGTAGGACTGTTAGCGCTCTAGTTGTTCTTTAGAACACTCTGGGACATTCTGTCATTGGGCTATACTTGGGCTACATCTGGGTGATATTTGGGCTACATTTGGGCTCTTTTGTCTCTGGTGGCCATTTTGGGAGACTGCATGTCAGAATTTGTTTATGAAATAGAAGAGGATTTGAAAAGTCACTCAAAATGTGCCCTAATTTTTCTTTCTGCAGCACTAATAATACCTTCTATTGCATAATATACCCCCTCATGTTGTTCCTTTTTAAATTAAATGTTTTAAGAGTTACCACTTTATTCCCATCACGATGGCTCCAGGTGTGCTATACCTTTGTAATAAGTAGGACTGTTAGCGCTCTAGTTGTTCTTTAGAACACTCTGGGACATTCTGTCATTGGGCTATACTTGGGCTACATCTGGGTGATATTTGGGCTACATTTGGGCTCTTTTGTCTCTGGTGGCCATTTTGGGAGACTGCATGTCAGAATGTTTTAATGAAATAGAAAAGGATTTGAGAAGTCACTCAAAATGTGCCCTAATTTTTCATTCTGCAGCACTAATCATACTTTCTATGGCAAAATATACCCCCTCATGTTGTTTCTTTTTAAATTAAATGTTTTAAGAGTTACCACTTTATTCCAATCAAGATGGCTTCAGGTGTGCCATACCTTTGTAATAAGTAGGACTGTTAGTGCTCTAGTTGTTCTTTAGAACACTCTGGGACATTCTGTCATTGGGCTATACTTGGGCTACATCTAGGTGATATTTGGGCTACATTTGGGCTCTTTTGTCTGTGGTGGCCATTTTGGGAGACTGCATGTCAGAATGTTTTAATGAAATAGAAAAGGATTTGAGAAGTCACTCAAAATGTGCCCTAATTTTTCATTCTGCAGCACTAATCATACTTTCTATGGCAAAATATACCCCCTCATGTTGTTTCTTTTTAAATTAAATGTTTTAAGAGTTACCACTTTATTCCAATCAAGATGGCTTCAGGTGTGCCATACCTTTGTAATAAGTAGGACTGTTAGCGCTCTAGTTGTTCTTTAGAACACTCTAGGAGGCTGCAGTAGAACACAAAGGAATCAACTGACAGTCTCTGTCCTTGTTGGATGTACATGTTTTACTGAGAATGTCAGACTTCATTTTCACATGACTGAGAAAGATAATGTGAATTTACAGAAAATATGCTTTCAGTTTAGCTTATAGATCCCCTTCCAAACCACTGTGGGAAAATCATGAGATATTAGTTTTCTTTCAAACAATATTCATGATATCACAGCAGAAGGTTTTTTCACATGGTAAAATCACCTTAGAACCCACCACAATTCCTAAAACGAGTATGGTACCATCAACAAATGATTTATAATGTAACTAAAGTCCTAAAACCCTCTATTAACTACAATGCTTTTTAATGAGGTGCTATCATGTATATTGGTCCCAAGATGGCTGCCAACACTTCTTGGATGAAGTGCTGACAGCCAATCAGATCAGATGTGTGGTTAGGCTCCGCCCAGATATATCTCTTTTTTTGAACCTAAATTACTCAAAATCCACTGGAGCACATATATTGAGACCTAGCAAAGGCACATCGGGCTAACAGTCCCTACAATTTTGCCAAGTTTCGTGCAAATCCATTCAGCCGTTCGAGCTAAAAGTGAGGCCAACCGCCCTATGGAAATTAACATGGGAAAAACGCGTTTTGGGACCCCCCTTTTTTCTCGGCCCCCCCTTGATGAAACCCCCCCAAATTGTCAGGGGCTGCTCAGAAACAGAATGTTCCATTTTCCTGAAAATTTCAGCCAATTCCGTCCACAAACGCCAAAGTTATTAGACATAGAATTTTCAAAAATCCCATAGAGAAAAAATCCTAACTATATATACCTACTGGCGACCGCCAGTAGGTATATATATATATATATATATATATATATATATATATATATATATATATATATATATATATATATATATATATTCACTGAAAAAACCATAGTTTATAGACCATATATAGTTAGGAATTCGCATTTACAAAAATTATTTTACTCACACAAAACCATTGAAATTCCATATATAGTTAGTTGCACTAACTATATATCGCGCACCCGCAATCCACTGCTGATGATGTCACATATTACATCATTCATGACATGGTCAGTGACATCACTGATGACATCACTGATGACATCTCAAATGACATCACTGATGACATCACTGATGATATCATTCATGTGACAATACGATGAACCTCTTCAGACTTAACCTTAGATACAATCAGTGTAAACAGACACTCACAGATTGTCACTCATCCATGGAGTTACTCACACACCTAGTCAGTCATGCAAAGAATCAATCACACCTCCATTTCCTCAACTATACAGTTATACAAACTTTACTTATTCAAACATATACTAACACATATTTACTCTCTTATACAATCCCTGATACAAGTTCACAATGATTCATACAGCCACTCACACATTCACTGGCTCTTATGCACAGTTATTTATATATTTCAACTCTCACATGTACTGTGTTTTACATAGGTACTTACTTTGACATGTAGCACTGACATATCCATTCACTCACCAATGCACTCATGCACACAGTCAACCGCCCATACAGCTGTTTCCACATGCACTTTTGAAACCATACATCTAGTGAATCAACTGCTCACACATCTATGCACAGAGTCATACACCTCCCAGCCACCCACACACACACTCAGTCTCCCATACAAATTCTTGGGCAACCAATCAATAACCCATATAGTTACTCATATAGCTACTTATCAACACATGCAACAGTTTACAGAACAACAGACATAATGATGCACAAATTAAGACAGTTTAGTCACTAACCCATGCACTCAGTGAGACACATTTAATCACTCACTCATACACCTACTAAACTCATGCACCTACTAAATCCTTCATCCAGACACTTATACATCCACTCATTCTTCAATATGTAAGACATATTTTAACTTTACAGAAAACATACAGTCACTGGATGTTGTCATCAGTGATGTCATCAGTGATGTCATTTGAGATGTCATCAGTGATGTCATCAGTGATGTCCCTGACCATGTCATGAATGATGTAATATGTGACATCATCAGCAGTGGATTGCGGGTGCGCGATATATAGTTAGTGCAACTAACTATATATGGAATTTCAATGGTTTTGTGTGAGTAAAATAATTTTTGTAAATGCGAATTCCTAACTATATATGGTCTATAACCTATGTTTTTTTCAGTGAATTTTCAAAGTTTTGTAAATGCTAATTCCTAACTATATATGGTCTATAACCTATGGTTTTTTCAGTGAATTTTCAAGGTTTTGTAAATGCTAATTCCTAACTATATATGGTCTATAGCCTATGGTTTTTTCAGTGAATATATATATATATACATACATATATAAACATATATCATCTGTATATCTATATAAATACAAACATAAATGCATGCATACATATACTTATATGCATACAGATGCATGTTATTTACATGAAAGTTGAAAAAACACTAATAAAAGCAAAGCTAAAAAGCCACCTCATTACAAACAGAATGGCTTTAACTTAAACGAGGGCGAGATCTATTGCATTTTCAATGCTTGTTTACTTTGGTTCCATCAAGAAGGCATTCAGATGTGTCAAACATTTGCCATAAATTCTGAATGTTAGCACTCTAGTTGCACATTAGATCACTGTAGTAAAGCTACTGCTCACCAGGGACGTCTGCTGCTGGTATTCAAAGTGCATGTTTCAGTCTGCATGTCAGAATTTTTTTAATGAAATAGAAGAGGATTTGAGAAGTCACTCAAAATGATCCCTAATTTTTCTTTCTGAAGCACTAATCATACTTTCTATGGCAAAATTAACCCCCTCATGTTGTTCCTTTTTAAATTGAGTGTTTTCAGACTTACCACTTCATTCCAATCAAGATGGCTTCTGGTGTGCCATACTTTTGTCATAAGTAAGACTGTAAGCGCTCTAGTTGTTCTTTAGAACACTCTGGGACATTCTGTCATTGGGAGACTGTATGTCAGAATTTTTTAATGAAATTGAAGAGGGTTTGAGAAGTCACTCAAAATGTGCCCTAATTTTTCTTTCTGCAGCACTAATCATAATTCATATGGTCAAAATATACCCCCTCATGTTGTTCCTTTTTAAATTAAATGTTTTAAGAGTTACCACTTTATTCCAATCAAGATGGCTTAAGGTGTGCCATACCTTTGTAATAAGTAGGACTGTTAGTGCTCTAGTTGTTCTTTAGAACACTCTGGGACATTCTGTCATTGGGCTATACTTGGGCTACATCTGGGTGATATTTGGGCTACATTTGGGCTCTTTTGTCTCTGGTGGCCATTTTGGGAGACTGCATGTCAGAATTTTTTAATGAAATGGAAGAGGATTTGAAAAGTCACTCAAAATGTGCCCTAATTTTTCTTTCTGCAGCACTAATAATACCTTCTATTGCATAATATACCCCCTCTTTTTGTTCCTTTTTAAATTAAATGTTTTAAGAGTTACCACTTTATTCCCATCACGATGGCTCCAGGTGTGCTATACCTTTGTAATAAGTAGGACTGTTAGCGCTCTAGTTGTTCTTTAGAACACTCTGGGACATTCTGTCATTGGGCTATACTTGGGCTACATCTGGGTGATATTTGGGCTACATTTGGGCTCTTTTGTCTCTGGTGGCCATTTTGGGAGACTGCATGTCAGAATGTTTTAATGAAATAGAAAAGGATTTGAGAAGTCACTCAAAATGTGCCCTAATTTTTCATTCTGCAGCACTAATCATACTTTCTATGGTAAAATATACCCCCTCATGTTGTTTCTTCTTAAATTAAATGTTTTAAGAGTTACCACTTTATTCCAACCAAGATGGCTTCAGGTGTGCCATACCTTTGTAAAAAGTAGGACTGTTAGCGCTCTAGTTGTTCTTTAGAACACTCTGGGACATTCTGTCATTGGGCTATACTTGGGCTACATCTGGGTGATATTTGGGCTACATTTGGGCTCTTTTGTCTCTGGTGGCCATTTTGGGAGACTGCATGCCAGAATGTTTTAATGAAATAGAAAAGGATTTGAGAAGTCACTCAAAATGTGCCCTAATTTTTCATTCTGCAGCACTAATCATACTTTCTATGGCAAAATATACCCCCTCATGTTGTTTCTTTTTAAATTAAATGTTTTAAGAGTTACCACTTTATTCCAATCAAGATGGCTTCAGGTGTGCCATACCTTTGTAATAAGTAGGACTGTTAGCGCTCTAGTTGTTCTTTAGAACACTCTGGGACATTCTGTCATTGGGCTATACTTGGGCTACATCTGGGTGATATTTGGGCTACATTTGGGCTCTTTTGTCTCTGGTGGCCATTTTGGGAGACTGCATGCCAGAATGTTTTAATGAAATAGAAAAGGATTTGAGAAGTCACTCAAAATGTGCCCTAATTTTTCATTCAGCAGCACTAATCATACTTTCTATGGCAAAATATACCCCCTCATGTTGTTTCTTTTTAAATTAAATGTTTTAAGAGTTACCACTTTATTCCAATCAAGATGGCTTCAGGTGTGCCATACCTTTGTAATAAGTAGGACTGTTAGCGCTTTAGTTGTTCTTTAGAACACTCTAGGAGGCTGCAGTAGAACACAAATGAATCAACTGACAGTCTCTGTCCTTGTTGGATGTACATGTTTTACTGAGAATGTCAGACTTCATTTTCACATGACTGAGAAAGATAATGTGAATTTACAGAAAATATGCTTTCAGTTTAGCTTATAGATCCCCTTCCAAACCACTGTGGGAAAATCATGAGATATTAGTTTTCTTTCAAACAATATTCATGATATCACAGCAGAAGTTTTTTTCACATGGTAAAATCACCTTAGAACCCACCACAATTCCTAAAACGAGTATGGTACCATCAACAAATGATTTATAATGTAACTAAAGTCCTAAAACCCTCTATTAACTACAATGCTTTTTAATGAGGTGCTATCATGCATATTGGTCCCAAGATGGCTGCCAACACTTCTTGGATGAAGTGCTGACAGCCAATCAGATCAGATTTGTGGTTAGGCTCCGCCCAGATATATATCTTTTTTTGAACCTAAATTACTCAAAATCCACTGGAGCACATATATTGAGACCTAGCAAAGGCACATCGGGCTAACAGTCCCTACAATGTTGCCAAGTTTCGTGCAAATCCATTCAGCCGTTCGAGCTAAAAGTGAGGCCAACCGCCCTATGGAAATTAACATGGGAAAAACGTGTTTTGGGACCCCCCTTTTTTCTCTGCCCCCCCTTGACGAAACCCCCCTAAATTGTATGGGGCTGCTCAGAAACAAAATGTGCCATTTTCCTGAAAAATTCAGCCAATTCCGTCCACAAACGCCAAAGTTATTAGACATAGAATTTTCAAAAATCCCATAGAGAAAAAATCCTAACTATATATACCTACTGGCGACTGCAGTTGACATCTATAAATAACTGTGCATAAGAGTTAGTGAATGTGTGAGTGGCTGTATGGATCATTGTGAACATGTATCAGAGATTGTATAAGAGAGTAAAGTAAATATGTGTTAGTATATGTTTGAATAAGTAAGGTGTGTATAACTGTATAGTTGAGAAAATGGAGGTGTGATTGATTTTTGGCATAACTGACTAGGTGTGTGAGTAACTCCATGGATGAGTGACTGTCTGTTTACACTGATTGTATCTAAGGTTATATTAGAGTCCGAAGAGGTTCATGGTATTATCACATGAATGATATCATCAGTGATGTGATCAGTCATGTCAAATGAGATGTTATCAGTGATGTCATCAGTGATGTCATTTGAGATGTCATCAGTGATGTCATCAGTGATGTCACTAACCATGTCATGAATGATGTAATATGTGACATCATCAGCAGTGGATTGCGGGTGCGCGATATATAGTTAGCGCTTATAACTATATATGGAATTTCAATGGTTTTATGCGAGTAAAATAAGGTTTTCTAAATGCAAATCCCTAACTATATATGGCCTAAAACCAATGGTTTTTTCATTGAATTTTCAAGGTTTTGTAAATGCAGATAGTGAACGGTAGTTAACGCAGACCTTTACTCCTGTTGTAATCCGTCGTACCTGCTTGTCTCTCCATTTGATTGATTATTATCCAAGCATTTACTGTTTTACAATTGGTTCTCTTTGGATCATTCTCTATTTACAAACAAGCACAAAGTCGCAATACTTGTTTAGTCTTTGCAGATAGTGAAAAATCGTGTAAAAAAATAAAAGTAATCGAGCAAAATCAGTAGACCACTAATTCGATCTCTTTTTAACCTCGGTAAAATACAAACATTAGGAATAACCCTTCATGAGAAATACGAAAATAGTGAAATGAATTGAGCTCCACACCATGAGGGCTGCAAAACAGCTCGACTCCGCCACCCACACCGCCCAAAATAACGGCAAACCCTATGCAAATATTATAAATATACACAACACACCACCAAAGAAACAGAATAAAACATTTTATTAAATAACTATTTACATAACTATTTTATACTTTTTATTGCCCGATCCGGCTAGCTCAATCGATCGAGCATGAAACTCATGCACTGATAACAAGCGTTGAGAGTTTGTAGAATGATGGCTTCAGATTTTCCACATACGGTGTAGTGGCGCGAACTGGCAGGGGGCGTTTGGATTCTACCCCTTCTCCAAATAAGATTTTCATACGTGAATGTTCGTTCATGCTTTTTGTCCCTGAGTTGCTTCCATGTCACTGCCTTACATAAATGGCATAAGTCTTGGTTATTGAGTGCCATACTTCAGAATTCTAAGCAGTTCTTGTAACACTGTTTAAACCTTATTTGCACCTGCTGCAGCTTCACTATTCAAAGTAAGTGGGGTCCATTTGTGGACCTGACTGCATTAGAAAACAATGTGATACGGTGCCTCCCTAAACCGCTTGACGGAGGCCCCCGAGGGGCGGTGAGATGGCGCGGACTGAGAAGGGGCGCTTGGCTCCTGCCCCCTCCCCAAGTCGTGTTGCCCTGGTGAGGCCTGAGATCGCCCCCGGCATAGGCGGCCGGCTCCCGGGGTCCGGCGGAATTTTTTCCCTTTTGAAGAATCTTTCATTCTGGACCTTGTCCCACAATCCGTTTCACCTGAAGACACGCTGTCGTAGGGCGCCCCTTTACCGTTTTAGTTGCCATTCCGCCCGCTTTTGGTACTCTGTGCCTCTTCCGCCATTCAGCTGTTTACCGCTCGCTCTTGCGACTACAACGTCTCGCTCACCATGTAGTTGAGTTGCTCCCGCTTTTAAGATTTGACCGAACTTTTTGGACTGCTGAAAGCGGTGGAATTCCGACCGCTGGTTGGTGGAGGCATTTTGACTATATTCTGCACCTGCATTGTCGCGTAATGCGTCATATGACGCGACGCGTTAGCGCACCCGGAAGTGCTCCGGTGCGCAAGGCGCAGCTTCCCGGAAACGATCCAGAGTGCGCCGCGCAGCGCGTAACGTAAGCATAACAGGTCATGTGACTTGTTAATAAAACTTTTCATTGGTTCATTTTACTTTTCTTTTCCTAATTATGTAAGACTAGGTCATGTGACCTAAAAATAACACTTTTCATTGGATTAAAACATTTTTTTTCCCCAAACGATGAAAGCCCCACCTTGTTTCTGGATGTTTCAGACTGAAGCTGGCGTCACCATGAGAGCACCACCATCTCGTAGCTCCGTCGTGGCCATTCCGCAAGCAATCATGGCAGCCGCTCCCCACCGGAAGCCTGCGGGAGTCGAGGGCCCCCAAGACTTTTGTACAATCTTCAAGGCTGAGGGGACGCTTTCGAGAATGGAACCCAAGCCCTGGCAGACAAGCGTCCGAGTTCCAAGGTGTCCCAGGGCCATTTTACTGTACCAGGCCCAAATCCGAAGAGCCGGCCGCCATTTTAAGAGTCCTGTGGCAGCCGCCTACCGCTGCACCGCAAGAGTGGGAACAACTCAACTACATGGTGAGCGAGACGCTGTAGCCGTAAGAGCGGGCGGTAAACAGCTGAATGGCGGATGAGGCACAGTGTAGCAAAAGCGGGCGGAATGGCGACTGAAACGATAAAGGGGCGCCCCACTACAGCAGACAAGCCTCCGCCATGTGCTTCAAAACTGCATATGTATCTCGTGATATCAAGGTTGGGCAACCAGTACAGAACAAGCAGTTACGAGTCCCATTTACACCGGCGCCATTTTGGGCGCGGCCGGGCAGGTCCAGGATCTACTGAAACATAAAAAATGAGGCTGACGTCTCTGAAGCAGTTCACGAACAGCAGGACATAGCAAATAAACATGAACTCTCTAAAGCTGTTAACTCACTGCAGAACAAAACAAGTGAACCTGAAACCTCTGGAATAATTGTCGCTCAAAAGAACAACACACAAAACTCTGTAGAGCCTGAAGAAAAAAAAACAGAAGGGCACTGTAGTTTCAGACACACTTAACACTAATGACGAAACAAAGATATCGTCTGTTTATAAAGCAGTTATCATCTTGACAGAATTGACAAAGAAGTGTACAGACACCAATGCATCAGCATTCTCGGAGATAACATCTTAAGGAACAAAGAAAGACCTGTTCACTCTTGACACCCCAGGCGCTGTGTATATTGCACTATAGTGCTGCATCGAGAAAACGGGCAACCCTATTGATGTGGATTTTTCATTATTGATTATTGTAAAGAAATGGCGACTCCCCCCTTTAGCAGATTAGCTAAATGTTTGCGTAATTTAGGCATAAAAGTTATATTATTGTTGTTGTTGTTGTTATCGTTATAGTTCTGGTTAATTTCAAAAAATGGTTAAATATATTTACAGTTTTTGTTGCGTTCGTTATATTTAAATATTAATAAAGTTTTAAAATGTAACTGTCTTGGAGTACTATATTTTTTTTAAAAATCGGGTGAATGGGGCCTTGAATCGGGTTATTGTCATGTGTGGGCTTTGCAAGTGTACTGCTACAAGATCGGACATTTCAAACTCAAATGCACGTTCTTTTTCTTACCTTTCCGAAGCATGGAGCGCAATAGCAGGCAGAGAAAAGGTGATGCACGTGTTGAACACTGCCTGGCCTGCAAATTGCTGCCAGTGCCCCCCCGCCCGCTCCTGAAAGAGGACACACACACACCGCCGCCCCGAGTACTTCACAAATCTTTAAAAGACCATGCGCTTGTTCAATGGGAAGTGGATAACATGGCTAAGAGCATTTGCTGACTAATGCATGAATATCGCTGACTTTTCAGCGATATTCATGCATTGCAGCCGTTTTTTATCGCATTTGCGATAAACCTTGCTAATAGCAAGGTTTATGTGCGATAAAATTCGCCGAAGTGCGGCGATAATTATTGTCTCTAAACAAGTTAGAGACAAAAATTACCGCTAGTTGTTGGAAATATGCCCCCGGGTTTTTCCTTGCAGGAATCGGGAAGCGAAAGACTAGCACTGAAATCAGTAGTCTCACACCTGAATCGGGAGGGTTGGCATGTCTGGATACTCTACAGCTGGAGCCATAAACTACATCCGCAGGGCTAGGTGATAGCCTAGGTCCGGCCTGGACAATCGGACACAGAGGAAGAGAAGTGTCAGAGGGTGCGGTAGTGAATAGGGTGAAAGGGAGGTGTCGAACGGGCACAGGGTGTGATTCTCAGAGAAGAGCAGCGCAGATGGGGGAAGTATATGGCCCATGCATGAGAGAGAGAGCGGGGGTGACCATTGCGTGGGGGAGATGCGTGCGAGGGTGGGGAGCCATGCTGAGAATCGACGGCGTGCAGAGAGTGGCCCTGGTCAAGGCATCTAAAATGGCTGCCGTGCACGACAAAATTGTGGCATTGGACAAAAACGCAAGATGGCGCAGACAATGTTTATCAATAAGGATTCATTTATAACAAAATATTTACTCGCAGTGACAAAATGGTGTTCAACACTTCCTGATTTCCATCGAATCGAACGTTAACAAACGTCACGCAGCAAAAAAAAAAAAAAAAAAAAGCTCACGCACAGAACGGTTTTTAGCCATGTTATCCAATGGAAGGTGGATAACATGGCTAAGAGCATTTGCTGGATAATGCATGAATATCGCTGACTTTTCAGCGATATTCATGCATTGTGGCCGATGTGCGGCGATAATTTTTGTCTCTAAACAATTAAAACGAAGCACAAAATGGCGAATTCCCGTTTCGCTACCAGTTTGCGGCCCAGTTCGCGGCCCGTGAAGCGCTTCTACCGTGAAAAATCAATTTTTTTTTATTTTCCCCACGGGACCCTTTAATAACCCCAACAACATTCCTAGGGGGTCAAGAGGGGTATACCTTGCCCCCTTTCAATAAATTCCCTCTTCGTTTTTCACCTCTTCTTCTCTCTCGATCCTACCGAGAGATAAGATGGCGGCCGCTCCGGACTATTTAGAATGTTGACAGACACCGGAGAGCCAATCAGCTTTCTGTTATCCAATGGAAGGTGGATAACATGGCTAAGAGCATTTGCTGGATAATGCATGAATATCGCTGACTTTTCAACGATATTCATGCATTGTGGCCGATGTGCGGCGATAATTTTTGTCTCTAAACAATTAAAACGAAGCACAAAATGGCGAATTCCCGTTTCGCTACCAGTTTGCGGCCCAGTTCGCGGCCCGGGAAACGCTTCTACCGTGAAAAATAATTTTTTTTTTATTTTCCCCACGGGACCCTTTAATAACCCCAACAACAATCCTAGGGGGTCAAAAGGGGTATACCTTGCCCCCTTTCAATAAATTCCCCCTTCGTTTTTCACCTCTTCTTCTCTCTCGATCCTACCGAGAGATAAGATGGCAGCCGCTCCGGACTATTTAGAATGTTGACAGACACCGGAGAGCCAATCAGCTTTCTGTTATCCAATGGAAGGTGGATAACATGGCTAAGAGCATTTGCTGGATAATGCATGAATATCGCTGACTTTTCAACGATATTCATGCATTGTGGCCGATGTGCGGCGATAATTTTTGTCTCTAAACAATTAAAACGAAGCACAAAATGGCGAATTCCCGTTTCGCTACCAGTTTGCGGCCCAGTTCGCGCCCCGGGAAACGCTTCTACCGTGAAAAATATATATTTTTTTATTTTCCCCACGGGACCCTTTAATAACCCCAACAACAATCCTAGGGGGTCAAGAGGGGTATACCCTGCACCCTTTCAATAAATTCCCCCTTCGTTTTTCACCTCTTCTCTCTCGATCCTACCGAGAGATAAGATGGCGGCCGCTCCGGACTGTTTAGAATGTTGACAGACACCGGAGAGCCAATCAGCTTTCTGCGCGCAAAGTTCCGTTTCGCGAAAAGTAAGCGGACCGGATCGCTGCCCGGAGCGCTGTTACAGATATATATCTTGTTTTGAACGTTAATTTCTCAAAAACTACTGGAGCACATATATTGAGACCTAGCAAAGGCACATCGGGCTAACAGTCCCTACAATTTTGCCAAGTTTCGTGCAAATCCATTCAGCCGTTCGAGCTAAAAGTGAGTCCAACCGCCCTATGGAAAAATGAATGGGAAAAACGCGTTTTGGGACCCCCCTTTTTTCTCAGGCCCCCCTTGACGAAACCCCCCAAATTTTTAGGGGCTGCTCAGAAACAAAATGTGCCATTTTCCTGAAAATTTCAGCCGATTCCGTCCACAAACGCCAAAGTTATTAGGCATAGAATTTTCAGAAATCCCATAGGGAAAAAATCCTAACTATATATACCTACTGGCGATAGCCAGTAGGTAATATATATATATATATATATATTACCCACTGGCGGTCGCCAGTAGGTAGTTATAGTTAGGATTTTTTTCAATGTTAAATCTCAAAATTCTATTTGGAATAACTTTGGCACCGGTTGACGAATCTGCCTGAAAATTTCCTGAAAATGGCCTCGTCGAGCTCCGGTTCTTCCTTGAAAGTTTGTGGGGGGATACGTCAAGCGGGGGCTGAGATAAAAGGGGGGTCCCAAAACGCGTTTTCCCCATGTTACTTTCCATAGGGCGGTCGATTTCACTTTTAGCTCGAACGGCTGAATGGATTCCCATCAAACTTGGCAAAATTGTAGGGACTGGTAGCCCGATGTGCCTTTGCTATGTCTCAAGATATGTGCTCCAGTGGATTTTGAGTAATTTAGGTTCAAAAAAATATATATATCTGTAGGCGCTCTCCGGTGCGCGCACCCGAGTGCGCTCCTGGCGCGACACGCGACTTGTGCGCAGAAAGCTGATTGGCTCTTGGGTGTCTGTAAACATTCTAAACAGTCTGGAGCGGCCGCCATCTTGTGTCTTGGTAAAATCGAGACAGAAGGGGTTTGAAAAAAAAAGGGGCAAATGACCATAAGGGGGAAGAGTAGACCCTCTCTGACACCCTAGGTTTGATGTGGGGGCTAAAATAGGGTCCTGCGGGGCATTAATTTATTTTTTTTTTTTTTCGTTTTGTGCGGGGGAAGCGCATGGTACGCGCACCGGAAAGCGAAGCACGGGGAAAATCCAGGACCATATTTATGAAGGCCTTGCGCTGCCAGTTTTGCCCCGCCTGTGTGTCAATTTTTGTGACGCACCAGCGGTGTAAAAAAATGCGCATTGTTACGCTATATTTAAAAAGTGACGCATCTATCTAGATGCGTCACTTTTTAAATATAGTGCAACGAGGCACATTTTTTTACACTGCTGGTGCGATGCGTCACTTTTCTGTGCGCACTCCTTATGACATTCCAGATGTGTCATATTTAATGTATGACGAATCATGTTGCAAGGAGTTACAGATACGTCAGTATTTCTGACATATCTGTAAACATAAAAGTGACGCGAGGCAGGCGCAAGATGTTGACGCAACAGCATCCTAAAAGTGACGCAGAGAAATCTCATAGATTTCAGTACGTCGTTATTACCAAGCTTTTTGCGGGGGAATGCCCCCTCTGCATACATTATACCTGACACAGATATAATGTGGCGCAGAGTTTTAAAAAGTGACCCATGTACCTAGATGCGTCACTTTTTAAAAATAGCGTCAGGTATAATGCATGCAGAGGAGGTGTTCCCCCGCAAAAAGCTTGGTAATAACGACGCAGTGAAATCTTTGAGATTTCACTGCGTCACTTTTAGGATGCTGTTGCGTCAAAATCTTGCGCCTGCTTCACAGCAGACCTTTCACATGGTGCTTTTTCCATGTGAAAGGACACATTACTGGAGTTGCGTCACTTTTGTGACGCACTCCAGCAATGCGTTACTTGGAATGTCATAAGGAGTGCGCACAGAAAAGTGACGCATCGCACCAGTGGTGTAAAAAAATGTGCCTCGTTGCGCTATATTTAAAAAGTGACGCATCTAGGTAGATGGGTCACTTTTTAAAATCAAGCGCCACATTATATCTGCGTCAGGTATAATGCATGCAGAGGGGGTGTTCCCCGCAAAAAGCTTTGTAATAGCGACGCAGTGAAGTCTTTGAGATTTCACTGCATCACTTTTAGGATGCTGTTGCGTCAAAATCTTGCGCCTGCTTCACAGCAGACCTTTCACATGGTGCTTTTTCCATGTGAAAGGACACATTACTGGAGTTGCGTCACTTTTGTGACGCACTCCAGCAATGCGTTACTTTTGTGTTTACAGATACGTCAGAAATACTGACATATCTGTAACTCCTTGCGAATTGATTAGTCATATATTAAATATGACATATCTGGAATGTCATAAGGAGTGCGTCCAGAAAAGTGACGCATCGCTGTTTTCACGTAGCGATGCGTCACTTTTCAGAAATGAGGCCTCCAGTTTATTCACTGTGTCACCTCCACGACCCTTTCTTGCGTCAATACGTCCCTTTTGCATACATTACACCTGACGTAGGAATAATGTGGCACAGGGGTTTACAAAGTGATGTATTTACCAAGAAACGCCACTTTGTAAATATGAATAAATAAGGTGCATTTTTTATTGGAATGTTGTGTCACAAAAAGTGATGCTTTGGTGGCGCTAAAGTGACGCATGGCTTCATAAATGAAGCCTTCTACCTTCAACTCCAGCAATGCATCTTTTCTTATCCTTCAACACTCCTGTTCTTTTTCAACATTTTCATTGAATATCAACATTCCCCATATTCACTCTTCTTCTCATAACTTTCTTTTCTAACACTCACCTTCTTTCATTCCTCCTACTTCACTTCTTTTTTCCTCTCATACCTTTCTGTTCTTTCTTACTCATTCTCCTTTGAATTATCAATGCACTATATTTCACTTACTCTTCATTTTTTTAAGAATATAGCTCTTTGATGAGAATTGGAGGTAGTTCTGAAAATAACTTTTGGTTTTCTTCTTTTAACTGAACAGGAACAAAAACAGGGAATGGAAACTGCTCAACAGGAGCAAAAAGAAAACAAAAAAATTAGGGTTGGGAAGGGCAGCAATGGTTCTCCAATGCTCGAACCATGAGCTGGACACTTTGCTCCCCATAGGTGAGGAGTTGATTGCAGTATCTGCATCTGAGGACACCATGGTTAAAAGCAGGTTGTATGTTTGGCACCTGCTCCTGCGATTGCTCTCTCCCAGAAGAAGTTGCTCCTCCGGTTGATGTAGAGGCCCCATCTCTGGGAACCTCTTGTGTCAGAGCCCTGACACTTTCCCGGGCAAAATTCTGGGGGGGCCTCCTCTCCACATGTCGGATCATCGTAAAGTTCCCAAAAGAGTACTTTTTTTGGGGGTCACCCCGTGACAGGACCTGTTTGCAGATCCTGCACTCCACTTTTGGTGCATTCACTTTCTTCTGGTCAGCTGGAATCTTAAAAAATTTCCATATGAAATGTTCCTTCACCTTTGGGGTAGGAGGCTCTTCATTGATGAACTTAGGTTCATCCTCACTGCTGGATTCTCTGGCAGCCATGGTAAATCACAAAAGATCCAGGTACAAAAAACAGGTCTTTCAGTCACAAAAGTGAAAGAAGAAGTGAAGGAAATGGGTGGGGATTTCATTCATTGTAAAAAAAACTGTTAGCAACCAATAAAAAGTGTTATTTTAGGGTCACATGACCCGACGCGTTTACGCTGCGCGCTCCGGAGCACTTCCGGGTGCGTTTACGCAGCGCGATCGTAGGCGCTTCCGGGGCGCAAACGTGGCGCGATCGAAGGCGCTTCTGGGTGCTTTTACGCGGCGCGAACGTAGGCGCTTCCGAGGGCACTTACGTTGCGCGCCGAAGTGACGTCATCAAACTTTTACAGAAATGCATAATCATTTTCCTTATTAAAAAAAACAGATTTTATTTGTATGGTACGAAATGTTTTGCATTATTATTAACTTTTCATTCATATTTTATTTCATGAACGACAGTAGCGCTCTGGGTGCGCTTTCATGAGAGCTCACCGGAAAGCTTACCGGAGAGCTTAGCTGAAAGCTTCCCTGAGCGCGCACCCAGAGCGCAAAAAAAAAATTATATAAAAAAAAATGAATACTTACAAAAAAACAGCAAATTGTAAAAAAAAATGGTTAGAAACTCGATATAGAAAGGAATTAGCATTTAAAAAACCTATGAAATTCACTGAAAAAAACATAGGTTTCACACCAGTTATAGTTAGGAATTAGCATTTAAAAAACCTATTAAATTCACTGAAAAAACCATAGGTTTCACACCAGTTATAGTTAGCTGGAAATGTTACTGATATAAAACCATTGAAATTCCCACGTTATAGTTAGTCGGACTCACTATAACTTGCGCGTGCAATGCACTGCTGATGACATCACATATTACATCACTCATGACATGGTCAGTGACATCACTCATGACATCACTGATGACACCATCCAGTGAATGTGTGTCTTTCTGAAAAATAAATATATTTTATATATCTATATGTTAAGGTCGATGGAAGAATAAATGTTTAAATAAGTGTCTAAATGGATGTTTTTAAAAAAAAAATTGATTGGTTATCTGGCTTATTAAGTGTATCTTAGTGAATACATATATTAGCGAGTAATGTTTAAATATTTAAATATATGTATTAGGGTTTTACTTTGTGTATAAGTGGCTGCATGGGTTGGTGAGTAGCTACATGTGTGTGTATATGGGTTATTAGATGTTTTTTAGTATCAGTATGAGTGTCTGTATCGTTTGGTGGGGCTGTTACTTAGCACATAGATGCATCAATGACTGACTCACTGTTTGTATGTGTTTTGAAGACAGCATATGTGCAGGACTGTATGGGTGGATGATTGTGTATATGTGTGTGTTAGAGAGTGAATGCCTCTCTCACTAGTGTCTTTATGAGTAACTACATATGTTTTAATCTTGTATATATGAGCATTGATGTATATAAGTAAGTATATGTGAGAGTGAGAGATTGAAAGAGTTCCTGTTTAAATAAGTATGTGTTTTTATAAGTGATTGTTTAAGAGAGTAAGTATGTGTAAGTTTCCTTAGAAGTAATGTGCTAATGTGTGTATAGTTGTATATGCAAATAAATGGATGTTTATTAGTTTATTTGCATGTGTGAGTATATGTATGAGTAAGTTTTTGATGACTGTCGGTGTGTAACAGAATGAATAGGGGTATCACTATATATGATGAGTGAGTATATGTATGAGTGAATACATAAAACTGTTGGTGAATGTGTGAATTTGTATATAGATGGTGAAATTACTGAATTGGTTGTTGTAACTGGTATGGGTATATGCACTTTTTTGAAAATGTTAGTTTCTATTTTTCAATATGTGTTTCAAAGGTTACTTTACAGTGAGAGGAGGTCTGTCACTGTGTCACAAGGATGGTGTCATCAGTGATGTCATGAGTGATGTCACTGACCATGTCATGAGTGATGTAATATGTGATATCATCAGCAGTGCATTGCACGCGCAAGTTATAGTGAGTCCGACTAACTATAACGTGGGAATTTCAATGGTTTTATATCAGTAACATTTCCAGCTAACTATAACTGGTGTGAAACCTATGGTTTTTTCAGTGAATATATATATATATATATATATATATTACCTACTGGCGGTCGCCAGTAGGTAGTTATAGTTAGGATTTTTTTCAATGTTAAATCTGAAAATTCTATTTGGAATAACTTTGGCGCCGGTTGACGAATCTGCCTGAAAATTTCCTGAAAATGGCCTCGCGGGGTTCCGGTCCTTCCCTGAAAGTTTGGGGGGGATACGTCAAGCGGGGGCCGAGATAAAAGGGGGTCCCAAAACGCGTTTTCCCCATGTTAATTTCCATAGGGCGGTCGATTTCACTTTTAGCCCGAACGGCTGAATGGATTTCCACCAAACTTGGCAAAATTGTAGGGACTGGTAGCCCGATGTGCCTTTGCTATGTCTCAAGATATGTGTTTCAGTGGATTTTGAGAAATTAACGTCCAAAAAAATATATATATCTATAGGCGCTCTCCGGTGCGCGCACCGGAGAGCGCTCCCGGCGCGACACGCGACTTGCGCGCAGAAAGCTGATTGGCTCTCAGTTGTCTGTAAACATTCTAAACAGTCCGGAGCGGCCGCCATCTTGTCTATCGGTAAAATCTAGTCATAAGAGGTGGCAAAAACAAAGGGTGGAATTGACCATAAGGGGGCAGGGTAGACCCCCCCTGACCCCCTAGGTTTGATATGGGGGCCATTGAAGGGTCCCGCGGGGCCTCAAAATTTTTTTTTTTTTTTCGATTTTCGCGGGGGGAGCGCCTGGTGCGCGCACCGGGGAGCGTATCGAGGAGGGTACTATGGAAAAATAATCACTTCAAAAAATTGTATGTTTATTAATTGTTTTTTTTAAATTTTTTTATTTTATGTAAGTACCTACATGTAGGTACTAATGAAGAGACTTAAATTTAATGTTCACCATCTTCTTTGTAGACATCTTGCATGTTGTTATTGTATTTTTTGTGGTATATGGAATTCATAATATAGTCTGTCTGGAAAGGAGAAACAGATCTTTTAAGCACTCCCTGAGAATTTCTAGGGGATAATGAGTAGTCTATCCTGCTCACTTATGAAAATGAGGTGTAAAATATTCATATGAGATAATATAGTGGGAGAAAGGTAGTAACTATGAGTAAACTTACTATGTAACAGAAAAATAGTTGAACAGTATACTATAAGTCTCACTTTATATTTTAAACATTTTTGGTAATACTTCATGAATTACATATAAAAAAGAATATTGTCTGAAACAATTGAAATTATTAAAGATAAATTTATTCCTCTGATTCTTTTTCATAATTTAATAAAATTTCTAACATAATATTGTCCGGAATTTCCTCATAATTATAAGTACATGATTCCATTTCTTCCAAACATTCTATAAACTGTTCATCCAAAGAGTCATCCATGAAATCAACTTCTTTTTTTTCATCTTCTGGTTTTTCCACCTTTACTTTGATAGAAGTATCATTTGCCTTATTTTCTCCTTCCATTTTCTTTCTGAAAATTGCATACAAATTAACTATATTAGTAGAGCTAGTATACCAGAGAACCCTAACTCAATCCATAACTATTACAGAGAAGTATATCTCTATCTCTAACTATTAAAGAGGGATAGCATATCACTAACAGAATATTTTTTAAGAAATAAACTTAAAGTGTACAATATACTTCCATAATTAGAAGTTACCTTAGAGAAATTAGTTGAAGTTGTCAGTGAAATTTGTTTTCAAGTGTACTTCAGGAAGCAGTAGTCAAAATGGCTGTGTTTCCCTCTCTTCTTTTATATATATTCTTGTACTTAACCAATCAAACGTCAGGAAATAATCGTAGAAAATGAAAGAAAGTTTTTAATTGGTTGTAAATTCTAACATTACAAGTGTGTTTTTGTCATGTAATTTACCTCAGGATATTTAGACAGGCCTGTAGCCTAAATGTCTCAATGGAATTTCACCAAATTTGGGCAAATGGTAGGGACTGCTATGTAGTAGGGCGTATTCTATATTTGATGAAAGTGTCTCCATTGGGTTTTCCGTAAATTACTTTCCCACCTTTTTTTAACGAGCGCTTAGCGGTGCGCGCTCCTTTACGCGCACTGGCAGCGTTACGGGAGTCCTCCATTTTGTGTTTCGGAACAATCGAGACACAAGATGGAGGGTAAACAATGTTCGGAATGGATAGAAGGGGGAACTGTAGAGACTTCTTGACCCTCTAGGTTTTCTGAGGGGGGCTTAGGAGGCTCATAAACGTGAAAAAAAAAAAAATCTTTAATTTTTCGCGGGGGTAGCGCCTGGTGCGCGCACCTTTAAGCGTACCCGAAAGCGTATTTTGGTGAAAAATAGTGAAAAAAGTTAGAAAAAAATAAACGCTTTGAATGATCAGAGTTAGGGTAGCTCTGAAAAGAGCTTTTGGGTTCTGTGGTTGATTTAGGTACCTACAAGTAGGTTCCAATACACATTCTTAAATTCAGGAGGAATATTCTATTCCCCTCATCTGAGAAGTGCACTCCATCTCCTCTGTAGATGTCTTGCATGTTGTAACGCAAGTTATTATTGTATAATGAACCCATTCCATAGTCTCTCATGTAAGCAGAAACAGATTTATTTACATGTTTCCGTGCTTTCTCAAATTGTGGACCAAATTGGTTGGACCAGTTCCATTTCTGTCTTTGGCATATATTGGAATATACCAAGGCAGTGTGGGGAAAAAGTATCATCAATTGATGAAAGGTGTCCTTTAATAGCATTTCCAGACCTACCCCAGTTAATGTGCCTAGATCGTTTCCACCACAGTGCACAATTATAAGGTCAGGTTCTGGCAGATGCAAAAAGGTTTTCACCAATGGTATCAATTGGTGACATTTTAATCCTCTGTGGCCAATCCACTTGATTTCCACATTTGATAAATCAAGGTTATGAAAATTTCTGCTAGCTGCATACCTTTGAGCCCAGTGGATGTAGCTATGTCCAATAACCCAAACAGAGTACATGATGTGAGAAGGTTCTGGTCCAGTCAGATGAAGTGTGGGAATGAAATGGCAGTTGGAACAGTAGGAGTTCACAAAAAAATAATTGTGGAGTTTCTGTGCTCTTGAATCACAAGCAATGATTGGTGGATTCAGATAGTTGAAAACTGAAAGTTAGGGTGTATGGTTATGTTGTGTGAAAGAAGCAATTTGAATGGTTTAAAAAAAGTCACCAAAAGCAAAAATACCCTGTATAGGCTGCTGTATTGAGAGGTCAAACATCCTTGCTGAGTTAATTTGCAACATTGTAAGATAAACTTTTGAACCTTACAGTTCAGTTAGGAGGGAGTTGCTATGGTAACAGATAGAAAGGTTTGAGAGGGGGATGGGTGTTGGTTTGAAAATAGTGAGGGAAGAGTTTTCATTGGTTGAATTAAGGCATATGTGTACAAAGATAGAGATTTTCTATGCCAGTCTTGGTTTCAGTGTATTGAGAGCACACCTTTTCCTCTGCTAAAGAAAAATTGGTGTGTGTGTCTGACACTGTTTTCAATCTCCAAAAGCATTTGTAAAGGTAAGTAATGATTCATTTAATTTAGATAGAGATTTATTTGCTCTATGGAGAATATTTGGAAGCAGATAGTTTTGTTTTAGAAGTGAAATTGTATGTTAGTATATAAGTCCTGCGCAGTGTTTCTTACATGTTATTCAAAAATCGATTTTGGGTGCAAATGAATGGTATTTTTATTTGGCCTTTTTTATGATTGCCATGTGCAGTTGATGCATCACTTTAAACATGGGTAATAAGTGATGCACTGGTGGCGCCAGGCCTTTATAAATGAGGCCCTGACTTTGTTTCATGATATTGAGTGGTTGTACTTAGGTTCTGTGCAGTGTTCCTTACATGTTATTCAAAAATCGATTTTTGGGTGCAATTGATTGGTATATGTATTTGGCCCTTATTTATGAATGCCATGTGCAGCTGATGCATGACTTTAAACATGGGTAATAAGTGACGCACTGGTGGCGCAAGGCTTTCATAAATAAGGCCCTGACTTTGTTTGATGATATTGATTGGTTGTACATAGGTTCTGCGCAGTGTTTCTTACATGTTATTGAAAAATCGATTTTTGGGTGCAATTGATTGGTATATGTATTTGGCCCTTATTTATGATTGCCATGTGCAGCTGATGCATGACTTTAAACATGGGTAATAAGTGACGTACTGGTGGCGCAAGGCTTTCATAAATAAGGCCCTGACTTTGTTTGATGATATTGAGTGGTTGTACTTAGGTTCTGCGCAGTGTTTCTTACATGTTATTGAAAAATCGATTTTTGGGTGCAATTGATTGGTATATGTATTTGGCCCTTATTTATGATTGCCATGTGCAGCTGATGCATGACTTTAAACATGGGTAATAAGTGACGCACTGGTGGCGCAAGGCTTTCATAAATAAGGCCCTGACTTTGTTTGATGATATTGAGTGGTTGTACTTAGGTTCTGCGCAGTGTTTCTTACATGTTATTCAAAAATCGATTTTTGGGTGCAATTGATTGGTATATGTATTTGGCCCTTATTTATGATTCCCATGTGCAGCTGGTGCATGACTTTAAACATGGGTAATAAGTGACGCACTGGTGGCGGAAGGCTTTCATAAATAAGGCCCTGACTTTGTTTGATGATATTGATTGGTTGTACATAGGTTCTGCGCAGTGTTTCTTACATGTTATTCAAAAATCGATTTTTGGGTGCAATTGATTGGTATATGTATTTGGCCCTTATTTATGATTGCCATGTGCAGCTGATGCATGACTTTAAACATGGGTAATACGTGACGCACTGGTGGCACAAGTCTTTCATAAATAAGGCCCTGACTTTGTTTGATGATATTGATTGGTTGTACATAGGTTCTGCGCAGTGTTTCTTACATGTTATTCAAAAATCGATTTTTGGGTGCAATTGATTGGTATATGTATTTTGCCCTTATTTATGATTGCCATGTGCAACTGATGCATGACTTTAAACATGGGTAATAAGTGACGCACTGGTGGCGCAAGGCTTTCATAAATAAGGCCCTGACTTTGTTTGATGATATTGAGTGGTTGTACTTAGGTTCTGCGCCGTGTTTCTTACATGTTATTGAAAAATCGATTTTTGGGTGCAATTGATTGGTATATGTATTTTGCCCTTATTTATGATTGCCATGTGCAACTGATGCATGACTTTAAACATGGGTAATAAGTGACGCACTGGTGGCGCAAGGCTTTCATAAATAAGGCCCTGACTTTGTTTGATGATATTGAGTGGTTGTACTTAGGTTCTGCGCCGTGTTTCTTACATGTTATTGAAAAATCGATTTTTGGGTGCAATTGATTGGTATATGTATTTTGCCCTTATTTATGATTGCCATGTGCAACTGATGCATGACTTTAAACATGGGTAATAAGTGACGCACTGGTGGCGCAAGGCTTTCATAAATAAGGCCCTGACTTTGTTTGATGATATTGAGTGGTTGTACTTAGGTTCTGCGCCGTGTTTCTTACATGTTATTGAAAAATCGATTTTTGGGTGCAATTGATTGGTATATGTATTTGGCCCTTATTTATGATTGCCATGTGCAGCTGATGCATGACTTTAAACATAGGTAATAAGTGACGCACTGGTGGCGCAAGGCTTTCATAAATAAGGCCCTGACTTTGTTTGATGATATTGATTGGTTGTACATAGGTTCTGCGCCGTGTTTCTTACATGTTATTCAAAAATCGATTTTTGGGTGCAATTGATTGGTATATGTATTTGGCCCTTATTTATGATTGCCATGTGCAGCTGATGCATGACTTTAAACATGGGTAATACGTGACGCACTGGTGGCACAAGGCTTTCATAAATAAGGCCCTGACTTTGTTTGATGATATTGATTGGTTGTACTTAGGTTCTGTGCAGTGTTCCTTACATGTTATTCAAAAATCGATTTTTGGGTGCAATTGATTGGTATATGTATTTGGCCCTTATTTATGATTGCCATGTGCAGCTGATGCATGACTTTAAACATGGGTAATAAGTGACGCACTGGTGGCGCAAGGCTTTCATAAATAAGGCCCTGACTTTGTTTGATGATATTGATTGGTTGTACTTAGGTTCTGTGCAGTGTTCCTTACATGTTATTCAAAAATCGATTTTTGGATGCAATTGATTGGTATATGTATTTGGCCCTTATTTATGAATGCCATGTGCAGCTGATGCATGACTTTAAACATGGGTAATAAGTGACGCACTGGTGGCGCAAGGCTTTCATAAATAAGGCCCTGACTTTGTTTGATGATATTGAGTGGTTGTACTTAGGTTCTGCGCCGTGTTTCTTACATGTTATTGAAAAATCGATTTTGGGGTGCAATTGATTGGTATATGTATTTGGCCCTTATTTATGATTGCCATGTGCAACTGATGCATGACTTTAAACATGGGTAATAAGTGACGCACTGGTGGCGCAAGGCTTTCATAAATAAGGCCCTGACTTTGTTTGATGATATTGATTGGTTGTACATAGGTTCTGCGCAGTGTTTCTTACATGTTATTCAAAAATCGATTTTTGGGTGCAATTGATTGGTATATGTATTTGGCCCTTATTTATGATTCCCATGTGCAGCTGATGCATGACTTTAAACATGGGTAATAAGTGACGCACTGGTGGCGGAAGGCTTTCATAAATAAGGCCCTGACTTTGTTTGATGATATTGATTGGTTGTACATAGGTTCTGCGCAGTGTTTCTTACATGTTATTCAAAAATCGATTTTTGGGTGCAATTGATTGGTATATGTATTTGGCCCTTATTTATGATTGCCATGTGCAGCTGATGCATGACTTTAAACATGGGTAATAAGTGACGCACTGGTGGCGGAAGGCTTTCATAAATAAGGCCCTGACTTTGTTTGATGATATTGATTGGTTGTACATAGGTTCTGCGCCGTGTTTCTTACATGTTATTCAAAAATCGATTTTTGGGTGCAATTGATTGGTATATGTATTTGGCCTTTATTTATGATTGCCATGTGCAACTGATGCATGACTTTAAACATGGGTAATAAGTGACGCACTGGTGGCGCAAGGCTTTCATAAATAAGGCCCTGACTTTGTTTGATGATATTGATTGGTTGTACATAGGTTCTGCGCAGTGTTTCTTACATGTTATTCAAAAATCGATTTTTGGGTGCAATTGATTGGTATATGTATTTGGCCCTTATTTATGATTGCCATGTGCAGCCGATGCAAAACTTTAAACATGGGTAATAAGTTATGCACTGGTGGCGCAAGGCCTTTATAAATCAGACCCTGACTTTGTTTGATGATATTGAGTGGTTGTACTTAGGTTTTGCGCAGTGTTTCTTACATGTTATTGAAAAATCGATTTTTGGGTGCAATTGATTGGTATATGTATTTGGCCCTTATTTATGAATGCCATGTGCAGCTGATGCTTGACTTTAAACATGGGTAATAAGTGATGCACTGGTGGCGCAAGGCCTTTAAAAATAAAGCCATGAGTTGCTATTGTATAAACTTAAATATGTTGCAATTTATTGTTTATATTGTTTGCTTTTTAACATTACTTTGTTGTTTGCTAATAGTGGTCTTTCATGTGTTTTTTTAACAGAACAACAGATTCAAATCAACTTCTGAAAAGGAAGCAAAAATGCCTTCAAGGCAAAGAAATATCAAAAATACCATACGGAAAAGGAGAACATCAACAACAGAGTTTATGGAATCCTCTTCAACAACTACTTCAAAAAACACCAGAAAAGCTTCTGGTAAGCCAATTAAGTCTTTTCTTCGCAACATATGTCGTAGGAAAAAAAATGAAATTGCTAATGTGAATATACAGAAAAAGTCAACAAATCTAAAAAGGAAAGAGAAGCCCACAAAAAATGTTTCCATTGGACCAGGAGAGAAGAGAATGGTTAGCAATAGAAGGGTAAATGTTTTTAGGGACATTCGTAGGCGAATGTTTCGCAATAGGGTAGTTTTAAATTTGCTAAAAAATGATAAGAAAAGTAAACTAAAAGCTGCTTTTTACAAGAAAAAGAAAAGTGTAGAAAAGATTGTTGATCAGGCTTTTGAAGTTAAGAAAAAATTATTTATTTTAATAATCAATAGAATTAGGATACTTAATAAGGCAATGGATGTTTTCAAATCGAACAGTAGATGGAAAAGAATTATTAATCGGAGTAATTTTTGTGAAGTATTTTCTGGTGAATGGATGCATAGTTCAAGTTCTGAGCCTTTTTTTAATGAGGAGAGTTACTTTCAGGAAAATGATTTGGTGCATGCAGTTGACACCAGTGGTCGTGCATATGAGGTGAAAGATAGTTGTGTGATGGAAAAAGAGAAACTTGTATCTAGAGATGCAGAAGAGGTGTTAGCTGATGAAGTTTTAGGGAGACGTACTAAGGGTCCAGTGTACACATGGAAATGTAGTAGTATTTGTAGTGTGCGACAGGAATCAATTGATTTGCTTCGAAATTTCTTACGTACATATAGTAAAAAAAGTCTCAAACAAAAAATGAAGATCCTGCAAGAGTTAGATCCTTGCAGAGTGAGAGAAAGCACAGGTTTGCAAGGGCATTCACTAGCATGTCTTTCTAGAAAAGTTTGTCGGAGTGTTTTTCATCATTTTAGGATGTTAGCAGTGCATCATAATAACGTAAGGAAATTAGTGAGGAAGTTGTATTATGCAAAAAGTCCTGCACTTAAGCTTAAACAGTTAAATACTGCTCTTTTGCATGGATCTGAAGTGGATGTGAAGACTATTTGTGAAGAAATTGAGTTTTGTTATTTTGGGAACAAAGAGGACAGTGTAGAAATAGATATAGTAATGGATGGTAATGCAGAAGATAATGGACAAATTTCAAGTATTGAAAAGTTTGATGAGGAAATTATCAAGTTTAAGGTGAAATCAAGTGAGAGGCCTAATTTAACTTGTGTGTGTTGTCGACGGACTCATTATAAAATTCAGACTAGGTTAGTTGATTTATATGCAAAAAGTGAATTGGAAAATAATAGTGAATGGGAGGATTTTGTAAGTTATTTGTTGGTGGAGAATTCTTTTGATTTGAGTTTGGATCAGCGTATTTGCACTTATTGTTTGAAAAAATTAAATGAAAATAGAATGCCTGCAAGAGCAGTTTATAATAATCTTCAGTTGATAGATATTCCTTCTGAATTGATGGATCTAAATACTTATGAATCTATTTTGATTCAATGTGTCCATCCTTTTCAGGCTATTGTACGCATGGAGCCTAAGACAGGGAAATTGCCTCCATCAGATTTACTGAGAGGATTAAAGGGAAGAGTTGTTTTTTTGCCTCTAGATGTAAAGAAAAATATTAATACAATTGGTGTAGAAAGAGTAGAAGAAGATCCTTTAGTTATTCTAGTTAATGGGGTTCCAACAAAGAGTAAGAAAATTTGGCAAGATTTAGTGGATGTTAAAAAAGTCAAGAAGGCAACGTTGTATTTAGTTAAAAACAATGAGTACTACAAAAATGTAAGTGTTGGAGTAGAGGAAACAGCTACAGAAGAAGATAGTGATTCTTCAGTTGGTCAAATTGAAAAAGTTGATGTGTCTAGAACTGAAGAAATATATGAACATTATACTGTTCATCCTTTGCATTCCAAAGAAGTAATGGGAAATGCAATTGACTTGTTTCAAATGAAGGCAGCAAAAGGAAGTCCCATTAGTGTATGGGAAGAAAGTTTGGAAGCTCGTTGTTTTCCACAATTATTTCCAACAGGTTGTGGTGGACGATATGATGATCGACCAGTTCAAATTCCTGCAGCTGAATACCGGACTCTAAGATTATATGCAGAAGATCCAAGGTTTCGTCAATGCATTCCATATTTATTTCATCTACTGTTTGAAAGTGATTTGTCTGGGCTTTCTTATGCAGTTAATCATATATTAAAAAGTGGACCTCATTTGCAAAATGTTTGTGCAAGGGACTTTATGGAGAAAGTTAATCTGCAAGACAGTATTTTGGAATCTCAGCTAATCAATCTCATGGCATGTCAACGTGGAACCAACGAGTATTGGTTTCGTCGTCATGGAGAATTGAAATGTATGCTAAGAAACTTAGGAACTCCTACATGGTTCCTCACTCTTAGCTGTGCTGAGTATGCATGGGACGATTTACTTCAATTTCTACGAGAGGCAAATGAAAACATACCAAATATAGAATTGAAAACACCAGGAGAACTGTGTTCTTTAGATCCAGTGAATGTTTGCAGATATTTTAATCATAGATTTGAAGCTATGATGTCTTTTATTACCAACAAAAAAAATCCTCCCCTTGGAGAGGTTTTGGATTTCTTTTGGAGGAAGGAATATCAAGCGAGAGGTGCTCCTCATATACATATGTTGTTGTGGATTAAAGATGCACCCAAATTTGGATCAGATTCAGATGAAACAGTGATGAGTTTCATTGAAGAGTATTCAACATGTGCTGTTCCAAAATCTACTGAAGAAAACAATTTAAGGCAACAAGTTTTACGTTTTCAATCTCATCGTTGTGGAAAGTATTGTCGTCGAAAATTTAAAAACAAGGAAAAGTACTACACGAAATGTCGTTTTGCATTTCCTCGACCAGTGATTTCTAAGGGAAGAGTAAATAATTTGATGTCATCTCTACGACATACTGTGACGAGAAAATCTCCCAAAAACACATATAATTTGAAAAGAAATGAAGAATCTAAGTACATCAACGATTACAACCCAGTGATTTTGTCCATGTGGAATGCTAACATGGATATTCAGTTCGTTGCTGACAACTCTATTGCTGTGGCTCGATATGTGACATCTTACATCACCAAAAAAGAAAAGACAGAACTGAAGGAAATGTGGGAGGACATTTCACATGAAAAGAGTCTAAGCAAGAAATTATACAGTTTCAGTCTGAAGATGTTGTCGCATCGAGAAATTGGAGCATATGAATGTTCTGATCGGTTATCATCAGCAAGTCTCTATGCCAAATCAAGAACAATCATTTGGGTGAGTCTTGGTCTTGCTGCAACACGAAACCGAGTTTTGAAATCTGTGCAAGAAATTGAATATTTGGCGGAAAAAGAACCAAACAGTACAGATATTTTGAAGACAAATATGTTGGATACATACTATCCAAATAGAAGTACTCACCTTGAGAACACATGTTTGTATGAAGTTCTTCAAAACTACAGTTATAAGAGGAACATCACAGAAGATATCAATAATGGAAAATATGCACTCATTGGCTATGAAGGATGTCTAGTGAAGCAGAAAAAAGGCCATTTGATTAATCATCGAAAATTGAGTTGTGAAGTTCCAGACAAAAGAGAATTTTACTATTTAGCTCTTTTGCAACTCTTTAAGCCATGGCGTACAGAAGAGGAACTACTTGGAGATTTTCTCTGTTATGAAGACTCTTTTAATGCAACTAAGGATACCATAGAATGTCCTATTTTTCTAAATTATCTGCAAATGTTGAATGAAGAAATGGAGCAAGAAACCACAATTGCTGAAGAGATAGCTAGAAACAGTTCTCAAGATAGTCAGAGTTCTACTTCATTGAGCCAGGATCCACTAGGAGGACCAATTATCCAAAATGAAGCTGCCACTGCCATGGATGAGGTGGAAAGAGCTATGGAACAAGCTCAAGAGGATGGAGTTAACTTAGAAGATTTGGTAACGCAACTAAACATTGAGCAGAAAAAGATATATGATGAAGTCACAGAGCAGATTGAACATGGATTCAGACATGAGAAAAAAGAGTGCTCATGTATATTATTTGACCCTGTCCGACTGTATGTAAGTGGAGAAGCGGGGACAGGAAAAAGTTTTCTAATTAAAGCCGTTGCAAGTTATCTGCAGAAAAGGACTGATTCACCACTGTCTTGTGTTGTAACTGCTCCAACTGGTCTGGCAGCACATAACATTAAAGGGATTACTCTACATCGTTTATTGATGCTGCCAGTTGAACATGATAATAAATTGCATTACAACAAGCTATCTGGAGATGCGTGTTCTGAAGTTTCAAGAGTCTTGAAGAAAATGAAACTTCTTATCATAGATGAAGTAAGCATGGTCTCAAATCTAATGCTTGCTTTTGTGCATTTGAGTATGCAAGAAGTACTTAAAACTGAATATGATGTGTTATTTGGTGGGAAACACATTATTGTTTTCGGAGATCTTCTACAGCTGACACCAGTAAAAGGTCAACCTGTGTTCAAAATACTCACGCATGAAGATACCAGGAAGTGCCTAGGGAGCATTGGCAACGTCAATATATGGTTAAACTTCAATTATGCAGAACTGCATCAAAATATGCGTCAGGCAAAGGATGAAGATTACAAGAATATTCTACAAGATATTAGAATTGGAAAAGTGACCGAGCATGGGAAAGAAGCTTTAAATGCACGGTTACTGTCAAATTTGTATCCCAAACAAGAGATTGTGCCTGAGAATATTTTTCAGAAAATTACTGAGAAGAAATCCGGGATATGTCTCATGCCAACTCTTGCAGAATGTGCCATCTTCAACAACAAAATGTTGAATTTAGAAAAGCAAGACATTGTGAAACTGGAAGCTATCGACAAATTAGAGCATATGGGATCAACAATTATTTTGTCAGATAATTTGAAATCAAAATTGGATTCATTAGAGAAGACTATATCTAAGACAGCGGGTTTTGAAAAGACTCTGAATGTGTGTTTAAATTGCCGAATCATTTTGAGACGGAATTTACATGTAGAAAGAGGTCTGGTAAATGGATCAATGGGTAATGTTGTTGATTTTGAGAAATACAGAAATAGAGATGGAATAGAATTTTTAAGAATTAAATTTGATGGCATTGAGGAAGTACAGCAAATTGGTCGTTGTTCTGCTAGGTTTTTGCTTGTTAAAGATTTATATGTTCGCCGTAAACAGTTTCCTGTTTGCTTGGCATATGCGGTGACAATCCATAAATCGCAAGGTTTAAGTGTAGACTGTGCATTGGTGAATATTGGCAGTTCAGTGTTCAAGGAGGGTATGGCATATGTGGCATTGTCACGAGTTAGAACTTTATCGGGATTGTACTTGATTGACTGTGATGTCACAAACATTTGTGCGGATCTAGATTGTGTTAAGGAATACAATAGGTTAAGAAGAGAGTATGCGCCACATTTGCCTCAATATCCTTTGTTTGAGAAACGTGTGGTATGCCGGAAACGTAGAAATAGCATTAATAGTAGGGAGGTTGTTGCAAAAAGACCAAAAGTCAATGAACCGAAAATTGTTAGCAGAAAGAAAGTGGATTCTGTTGAAGATGTTGTTGGTTTTCAATTTGAAAACAGTTCTGGTGTCAACTGCTATGCAAATGTAGTGGTTAATGTTCTCTTTTCACTAGAGAGTTTAAAAGAACAGATTCTGTTGAATTCAGAACAAATTTTATGCTGTTTGTTGAATTCTGTTTTCGAGAAATGTAGCAGTGATCGAACAAAAGTAGAAAGTGTGTCTGAAGTTCGTTATCTTTTAGATGAATGTTCAGGTCAAACAGACTTCTCTGAAAATAATCAGCAAGATTGTCAGGAGTTTTTAATGTATTTGCTTGATATATTGCAAGTTGAGGGTGTAGATGTAGATCAACTGTTTGGGCTTTCTTATCAATGGCAGCATGACTGCGAGAACTGTATGGTATCAAGTACTACTAGTGTAGACTCAGAAAGATTTATATATTTAACTTTGCCAGACAGTAAATCAGTGTCCTTTAATAAGCTAGTAAATGCAGCGGATCACAACATGGAGTGTAGGCAATGTAAATGTGATATGATGTCAACATTATTTATACGTAGATATGGCCAGTATGTCATTTTAATGATGCAACGATGTAGGCCTGATGGATCAAAATTGTCAACTTTAATAAAACATTTTGTGGCTTCTCAGCTGTCAATATCAGGGAGGACTTTTGTTACTGTAGCAATTATCTATCACGATGGTCCATCAACAACATCAGGACATTATACAGCTTACTTAAAGTCTGGAAACGGCTGGTCATTCTGTAATGATTCTGTTGTAACTTTCAAAAAAAAATTGCCGTTTGACCTTAAAAATTCTTACCTGGTGTTTTTAAAACCAAAATTTTAAGTAGAGGGAATGTAAGTCTGCAATGCTGTCTCGATTAAAAATCCAACTATATAAACCTGATGCAAGTAAGTCTGCTTCATAGTAAGCAGTATCAGTGTCATAGGAAAAGGAGAACATGAGTGACAAAGAAGAGTAAGATATTAGTAGTCCAGGATTGTGAAAATAATCTCAAATATTTTATTTTTGAAAGTTGCGAAAATAGAAAATGTCGGGATTTGATTGGAAGAATTACAAGACTTGCGAATCGCGGCAACATGATTTGGCCTAGTGGAAACATGTGATATAATGAGAGAAGTTTTTTTTCTATGTAACATATTTCACGTATCGATGGAGGTTTTCTTTCAGAAAGTGGCGGGCTGAAAATATTTAAAGCACAACAGAGTGGATGCTGTTTATAGGAGATCGTTTGACGTCATTGAAAGTAAGTTAATTTTAAGAAGTTTTGAAATCAGATTTCTTAGGTTGTATGGGTTTTTTAAACACAGTCATTTTGATTGTGTTTTTTTTTCCCTGCTGTTACATGATGAATACCTTCAAGTCACTGATTTAAGTGAAATTTGATACATTCTGAGAACAGCAAAAATAAACCATTTAACATGTATAATTAATGTTATGCTTTTTGTCCTTATGATATACATTTAGAAATGTGTGGTACATATGGGTAAGCTGAGTTCTGTAAATATCAATTTTAATGCTTAGAGTGCTGTACTTCTGGGTAGTGTTTTTTTTTTTTATAAAAAAAAGAGGCCTCACCTCAAAGAAAGCTCTTGAAAGCACACATCTTATTTGCATCCTAAAACAATCATTTACAATGTTAGACACAATTTTATTATGGCTTTACATCTTTTTTGCGCTGCTATTGCATCACTATTGTGAGACATTAGCAGTGCAAGAAAAACATCATGTTCCAAAATAGGCCTCAGTTCAGCATCATCAAGATACAGTTTCTTTCGAATATATATCTTTAGGATTGTGTAGGGGACGTAGAGAAGCAGAGACTTCTGTAAATGTCAAAGTTGTTGAAAAACTGTTTGTTTTTGAACCTTTTCCCTTGTCTTTTCTAATTTTTAAATACATGTTTTAATATTTTTTGAAATGTTTGTTCTTTGTTTTACAGATTGAAAGTATGAAAAAATATTTAAAAAAGGTAACAAGAATTATAAGGTAAATGTTTTCCACTCTTTTTACCCGCAATGCACTGCTGATGATGTCATTGACACTATCTCTCATTTACTCTCTCTAGCTGTCTTTCTTTTTACATTATTCTCTGATTACTTCCCTTATACTAACTCTTCTTTTTTTAAAAAAAATATTTTTTTAGTTCGCTTAAAGTTCGCGAACCGGTCAGCGAACTTGAAGCGAACCAAAAGAAATAGAGCTTGCCAGAGTGATAAACATTCTAGCAATTTTGTTTGAAAGGGGAGGTAGTTCTGAAAAGAACTGTTTTTTTTTGTTTTTGTTGTTTTATATTTTTTTTTTATTTTTTGAACATTTTTTGATTTTTTTGTATTTTTAGAACTGTTTTATGTTTTTTTTGTTTTTTTTATGGAGGGGAGACAACAAAAAACAGGCTTTCAAAACGGCTCAACTGGAGCAAAAAAAAGAAAATTACTTTTTGGGTGCATTAGGGCATTTATGATTTTCATATGCAATGTTCATGAGGTTGATACTCATGTTGCCATATGACAGCATATCACCACAGTAAACACAAGATAACTTTATGTGCTGGAAGTTAGGTTGGATGTTTGGCACAGTCTCTTGTGCCTCTCTTCCCGTCAAAGACAATGTAGATGTAGATCTTGCCACAGGAGTTGCCGTCGGATTGTCTACAAGATCCCTTAACTCAGCCCGGCTGTAGTTCAAGGGATGCCACCTGCTCATGTGACGATGCATTGTATAGTTCCCCATACTGTACTTCTTTTCTGTGCCTCTCGACAATCTGTGGTCACAGATGAGGCAGGTGGCATATTTTGCATTCACTTTCTTTGTTCCAGGAGGGATGGTGAAAAACTGCCAGATGAAACTGGATTTTCGTTTAGAAACCTGGGGCAACTCATCAACAAATTGTTGTTCCTCTCTCTCCTCTTCTTCTTCTTCCTCATCTTCCTCCTCTCTGTTAGTCATAATTTGACTAGGTGGTCCTCTCTTCTTATGAGGAGGTGGAGGTGGTGGTGGGGGTGCACCAGCTGCAGCAAGAATGGAAGCCATTGTGGATCTTCAGATAAATGGTCTTTCTCTCACCAAGATGAAAGTCAGAGTGAGGAAATAAGGAGGGGTTTACATGATTTGGGGAAAACAAAAGTTCTGAGCCAATGAAAAGTGTTATTTTTAGGTCACATGACCTAGTCATACATCATTTGGAAACCAAAAGTGAAATGAACCAATGAGAAGTTTGATAAACAAGTCACATGACCTGTTCCGCTTACGTTACGCGGCGCGCGCCGCGTCCCAGATCGCTTCCGGTTCGCGGTCCGGAGCACTTCCGGGAGCGCTAACGCGACGCGTCATTAGACGCATTACGCGATAACGTGATATGTCGCGCTTCCGCGACGCGTCACTGTTCCGCTAACGTAACGTTGACCGGTTCGCGGACTAGATCGCGGCATCAAGATGAGCTAACGGAAAGCTTCCCGGTTCGCGAACTAGAAGCGAAGAAAAAAATATTTAAAAAAAATTATCAATAAATATCTATATATATTTTGGGATTTAAAGAATAATACATTTTACAGCTACAGATGTTAGCTTTTAAAAAACCCAATGAAATTCACTGAAAAAACCATAGGTTATAGACCATATATAGTTAGAAATTTGCATTTAAAAAACCATTGAAATTCAATGAAAAAACCATAGGTTATAGACCATATATAGTTAGGAATTCGCATTTACAAAACCTTATTTTACTCGCACAAAACCATTGAAATTCCATATATAGTTAGTTGCACTAACTATATATCGCGCACCCGCAATCCACTGCTGATGATGTCACATATTACATCATTCATGACATGGTCAGTGACATCACTGATGACATCACTGATGACATCTCAAATGACATGACTGATGACATCACTGATGACAACATCCAGTGACTGTATGTTTCTGTAAAGTTAAAATATCTCTTACATATTGAAGAATGAGTGGATGTATAAGTGTCTGGATGAAGGATTTAGTAGGTGCATGACTGACTGTATGAGTGAGCGATTAAATGTGTCTCACTGAGTGCATGGGTTAGTGACTAAACTGTCTTAATTTGTGCATCATTATGTCTGTTGTTCTGTAAACTGTTGCATGTGTTGATAAGTAGCTATATGAGTAACTATATGGGTTATTGATTGGTTGCCAAGTATTTGTATGGGAGACTGTGTGTGTTTGTGGGTGGCTGGGAGGTGTATGACTCTGTGCATAGATGTGTGAGCAGTTGATTCACTAGATGTATGGTTTCAAAAGTGCATGTGGAAACAGCTGTATGGGCGGTTGACTGTGTGCATGAGTGTATTGGTGAGTGAATGGATATCTCAGTGCTACATGTCAAAGTAAGTACATATGTAAAGCACAGTACATGTGAGAGTTGACATATATAAATAACTGTGCATAAGAGCCAGTGAATGTGTGAGTGGCTGTATGGATCATTGTGAACATGTATCAGGGATTGTATAAGAGAGTAAATATGTGTTAGAATATGTTTGAATTAGTAAGGTGTGTATAACTGTATAGTTGAGGAAATGGAGGTGTGATTGATTCTTTGCATGACTGACTAGGTGTGTGAGTAACTCCATGGATGAGTGACAGTCTGTGAGTGTCTGTTTACTCTGAGTGTATCTAAGGTTATATTAGAGTCTGAAGAGGTTAATCGTATTATCACATGATTGATGTCATCAGTGATGTTTTCTGTGATGTCATTTGAGATATCAGTAATGACATTTGAGATGTCATCAGTGATGTCATCAGTGATGTCACTGACCATGTCATGAATGATGTAATATGTGACATCATCAGCAGTGGATTGCGGGTGCGCGATATATAGTTAGTGCAACTAACTATATATGGAATTTCAATGGTTTTGTGCGAGTAAAATAAGGTTTTGTAAATGCGAATTCCTAACTATATATGGTCTATAACCTATGGTTTTTTCATTGATATATATATATATATATATATTCACTGAAAAAACCATAGGTTTCACACCAGTTATAGTTAGGAATTAGCATTTAAAAAACCTATTAAATTCACTGAAAAAACCATAGGTTTCACACCAGTTATAGTTAGCTGGAAATTTTACTGATATAAAACCATTGAAATTCCCACGTTATAGTTAGTTGGACTCACTATAACTTGCGCGCCTGCAATGCACTGCTGATGACGTCACATATTACATCACTCATGACATGGTCAGTGACATCACTCATGACATCACTGATGACACCATCCCTGTGACAGAGTGACTGACCTCCTTTCAGTGTAATGTAACCCCTGAAACACATATTCAAAAATAGAAACTAACATTTACAAAAAAGTGGCGATACCTATACCAGTTACAACAACCAATTCAGTAATTCAACCATTTATATACACATTTACTCATTCACCAACAGTTCTATATAGTCATTCATACATATACTCACTTATCATATGTAGTGAAACACCTTTACATCCGTTAACACACCGACAGTCTTCCAAAAGTTACTCACACATATACTCACACATGCAAAAAAACTATTGAACATCCATTTATTTGCATATACAGCTATACACACACTACCACCTTATTCCTAAGGAAACTTACACATACTTACTCTCTTAAACAATCACTTATAGAATCACATACTTATTTAAACAGGAACTCTTACAATCTCTCACTCTCACATTTACTCACTTATATAAATCAATACTCCATATACTAGAATAAAACATATGTATACACACTCATATATAAAACATATTTATTTTTTCAGAAAGACACACATTCACTGGATGGTGTCATCAGTGATGTCATGAGTGATGTCACTGACCATGTCATGAGTGATGTAATATGTGACGTCATCAGCAGTGCATTGCAGGCGCGCAAGTTATAGTGAGTCCAACTAACTATAACGTGGGAATTTCAATGGTTTTATATCAGTAAAATTTCCAGCTAACTATAACTGGTGTGAAACCTATGGTTTTTTCAGTGAATTTAATAGGTTTTTTAAATGCTAATTCCTAACTATAACTGGTGTGAAACCTATGGTTTTTTCAGTGAATTTCATAGGTTTTTTAAATGCTAATTCCTAACTATAACTGGTGTGAAACCTATGGTTTTTTCAGTGAATTTCATAGTTTTTTAAATGCTAATTCCTTTGTATATCGAGTTTCTAACCTTTTTTTTTTTTACAATTTGCTGTTTTTTTTTAAGTATTCATTTTTTTTTATATTTTTTTTCTTTTGCGCTCTGGGTGCGCGCTCCGGGAAGCTTTCAGCTAAGCTCTCCTGTAAGCTTCTCCGAGAGCTCATCTGAAAGCGCACCCAGAGCGCAACTGTCGTTTGTGAAAAAAAAATATGAATGAAAAGTTAATAATAATGCAAAACATTTCGTACCATACAAATAAAATTTGTTTTTTTTAATATGGAAAATGATTATGCATTTCTATAAAAGATTGATGACGTCACTTCGGCGCGCAACGTAAGTGCCCTCGGAAGCGCATACGTGCGCGGCGCATAAACGCACGGAAAAGCGCCTACGATCGCGCCACGTTTGCGACCCGGAAGCGCCTACGATCGCGCTGCGTAAACGCACCCGGAAGTGCTCCGGAGCGCGCAGCGTAAACGCGTCGGGTCATGTGACCCTAAAATAACACTTTTCATTGGTTGCTAACAGTTTTTTTTTACAATGAATGAAATCCCCACCCATTTCCTTCACTTCTTCTTTCACTTTTGTGACTGAAAGACCTGCCTTTTTTGCTGCTCCATATTCCTGGATTCATCATGGCTGCCAGACCATCCAGCAGTGAAGATGATTTCATTGATGAAGAGCCTCCTACCCCAAAGGTGAAGGAACATTTCATCTGGAAATTTTTTAAGTTTCCAGAAGGCCAGAAGAAGGTGAATGCACCAAAAGTAGAGTGCAGGATCTGCAAACAGGTCCTGTCACGGGGTAACCCCCCAAAAAAATACTCTTTTGGCAACTTCACCATGATTCGCCATGTGGAGAGGAGGCACCCCCAGAATTTTGCCCGGGAAAGTGTCAGGGCTCTGGCACAGGAGGTTCCCAGAGATGGGGCCTCTACATCAACAGGAGGAGCAACTTCTTCTGGAAGAGAACAATCTCAGGGGCAGGTAGCAAACATTCAACCTGCATTCAACCATGGGGTCGTCAGATGCAGATACTGCAATCAACTCCTCACCTATGGGGAGCAAAGTGTCCTGCTCATGGTTCGGGCATTGGAGAACCATCACTGCCCTTCCCACCCCTAATTTTTTTCTTTTCTTTTTGCTCCTGTTGAGCAGTTTCTATTCCCTGTTTTTGTTCCTCTTCAGTTAAAAGAAGAAAACCAAAAGTTCTTTTCAGAACTACCTCCAATTCTCATCAAAGAGCTATAATCTTAAAAAATGAAGAGTAAGTGAAATATAGTGCATTGATAATTGAAAGGAGAATGAGTAAGAAAGAACAGAAAGGTATGAGAGGTGAAAGGAAGTGAAGTAGGAGGACTGAAAGAAGGTGAGTGTTAGAAAAGAAAGTTATGACACAGTGAATAAACTGGAGGCCTCATTTCTGAAAAGTGACGCATCGCTACGTGAAAATAGCGATGCGTCACTTTTCTGGACGCACTCCTTATGACATTCCAGATATGTCATATTTAATATATGACTAATCAATTCGCAAGGAGTTACAGATATGTCAGTATTTCTGACATATCTGTAAACACAAAAGTAACGCATTGCAGGAGTGCGTCACAAAAGTGACGCAACTCCAATAATGTGTCCTTTCACATGGAAAAAGCACCATGTGAAAGGTTTGCTGTGAAGCAGGCGCAAGACTTTGGCGCAACTGCATCCTAAAAGTGACGCACTGCGTCATTATTACCAAGCTTTTTGCAAGGAACACCCCCTCTGCATGCATTATACCTGACACTATTTTTTAAAAAGTGACGCATCTAGGTACATGGGTCACTTTTTAAAACTCTGCGCCATATTGTATCTGCATCAGGTATAATGTATGCAGAGGGGGCAATCCCTCGCAAAAAGCTTGGTAATAACAACGTACTGAAATCTATGAGATTTCCCTGCGTCACTTTTAGGATGCTATTGCGTCAAAATTTTGCGCCGGCCTCGCATCACTTTTATGTTTACACATATGTCAGAAATACTGACGTATCTGTAACTCCTTGCAACATGATTCGTCATACATTAAATATGACACATCTGGAATGTCATAAGGACTGTGGACAGAAAAGTGACGCATCACACCAGCAGTGTAATAAAATGTGCCTCGTTGCACTATATTTAAAGGATGCAACAGCATCCTAAAAGTGACGCAGTGAAATCTCAAACATTTCACTGCGTCGCTATTACAAAGCTTTTAGTGGGAGAACACCCCCTCTGCATGCATTATACCTCACGCAGATATAATGTGGCGCTTGATTTTAAAAAGTGACCCATCTACCTAGATACCTCACTTTTTAAATATAACGCAACGCAACACATTTTTTTACACTACTGGTGCAATGCGTCACTTTTCTGTGCGCACTCCTTATGACATTCCAAGTAACGCATTGCTGGAGTGCGTCACAAAAGTGACGCAACTCCAGTAATGTGTCCTTTCAAATGGGGAAAGCAGCATATGAAAGGTCTTGCCTCAGTCTAACACCTGCTGTAAAGCAGGCACAAGATTTTGACGCAACAGCATCCTAAAACTGACGCAGTGAAATCTCAAAGATTTCACTGCGTCGCTATTACAAAGCTTTTTGCGGGAGAACACCCCCTCTGCATGCATTATACCTGACGCTATTTTTAAAAAGTGACGCATCTAGGTACATGGGTCACTTTTTAAAACTCTGCGCCATATTGTATCTGCAACATGATTCGTCATACATTAAATATGACACATCTGGAATGTCATAAGGAGTGCGCACAGAAAAGTGACGCATAACACCAGCAGTGTAATAAAATGTACCTCGTTGCACTATATTTAAAAAGTGACGCATCTAGATAGATGCGTCACTTTTTAAATATTGCATAACAATGCGCATTTTTTTACACCGCTGGTGCGTCACAAAAATTGACGCACAGGAAGCGCAAAACTAACAGCGCAAGGCCTTCATAAATATGGTCCTGGATTTTCCCCGTGCTTCGCCGGTGCGCGTACCATGCGCTTCCCCCGCGCAAAACGAAAAAAATTTTTTAATGCCCTGCAGGACCCTATTTTAGTCCCTACATCAAACCTAGGGGGTCAGAGGGGGTCTACTCTTCCCCCTTATGGTCATTTGCCCCTTTTTTTTTCAAACCCCTTGTGTCTCGATTTTACCGAGACACAAGATGGCGGCCGCTCCGCACTGTTTAGAATGTTTACAGACAACTGAGATCCAATCAGCTTCCTGCGCGCAAGTCGCGTGTCGCGCCTGGAGCGCACTCCGGTGCGCGCACGGGAGAGCGCCTATAGATATATATATTTTTTTGAACCTAAATTACTCAAAATCCACTGGAGCACATATCTTGAGACATAGCAAAGGCACATCGGGCTACCAGTCCCTACAATTTTGCCAAGTTTGGTGGAAATCCATTCAGCCGTTCGGGCTAAAAGTGAAATCGACCGCCCTATGGAAATTAACATGGGGAAAACGTGTTTTGGGACCCCCCTTTTATCTCGGCCCCCGCTTGACGAATCCCCCCCAAACTTTCAGGGAAGGACCGGACCGCCATGAGACCATTTTCCTGAAAATTTCAGGCAGATTCGTCAACCGGCGCCAAAGTTATTCAAAATAGAATGTTGAGATTTAACATTGAAAATTATCCTAACTATAACTACCTACTGGCGACCGCCAGTAGGTAATATATATATATATATATATATATATATATATATATATATATTCAATGAAAAAACCATAGGTTATAGACCATATATAGTTAGGAATTCGCATTTACAAAACCTTATTTTACTCGCATAAAACCATTGAAATTCCATATATAGTTAGTTGCGCTAACTATATATCGCGCACCCGCAATCCACTGCTGATGATGTCACATATTACATCATTCATGACATGGTCAGTGACATCACTGATGACATCACTGATGACATCTCAAATGACATCACTGATGACATCACTGATGACATCTCAAATGACATCACTGATGACATCTCAAATGACATCACTGATGACATCTCAAATGACATCACTGATGACATCACTGATGACATCTCATTTGACATTACTGATCACATCACTGATTTTATCATTCATGTGATAATACGATGAACCTCTTCAGACTCTAATATAACCTTAGATACAATCAGTGTAAACAGACACTCACAGACTGTCACTCATCCATGGAGTTACTCACACACCTAGTCAGTCATGCAAAGAATCAATCACACCTCCATTTCCTCAACTATACAGTTATGCAAACTTTACTTATTCAAACATATACTAGCACATATTTACTCTCTTATACAATCCCTGATACAAGTTCACAATGATCCATACAGCCACTCACACATTCACTGGCTCTTATGCACAGTTATTTATATATGTCAACTCTCACATGTACTGTGTTTTACATATGTACTTACTTTGACATGTAGCACTGAGATATCCATTCACTCACCAATACACTCATGCACACAGTCAACTGCCCATACAGCTGTTTCCACATGCACTTTTGAAACCATACATCTAGTGAATCAACTGCTCACACATCTATGCACAGAGTCATACACCTCCCAGCCACCCACACACACACTCAGTCTCCCATACAAATACTAAGGTAACCAATCAATAACCCATATAGTTACTCATATAGCTACTTATCAACACATGCAACAGTTTACAGAACAACAGACATAATGATGCACAAATTAAGACAGTTTAGTCACTAACCCATGCACTCAGTGAGACACATTTAATCACTCACTCATACAGTCAGTCATGCACCTACTAAATCCTTCATCCAGACACTTATACATCCACTCATTCTTCAATATGTAAGACATATTTTAACTTCACAGAAACATACAGTCACTGGATGTTGTCATCAGTGATGTCATTTGAGATGTCATCAGTGATGTCATCAGTGATGTCACTGACCATGTCATGAATGATGTAATATGTGACATCATCAGCAGTGGATTGCGGGTGCGCGATATATAGTTAGCGCAACTAACTATATATGGAATTTCAATGGTTTTATGCGAGTAAAATAAGGTTTTGTAAATGCGAATTCCTAACTATATATGGTCTATAACCTATGGTTTTTTCATTGAATTTCAATGGTTTTTTAAATGCAAATTTCTAACTATATATGGTCTATAACCTATGGTTTTTTCAGTGAATTTCATTGGTTTTTTAAAAGCTAACATCTGTAGCTGTAAAATGTATTATTCTTTAAATCCCAAAATATATTTAGATGTTTATTGATAATTTTTTTTTTAATATTTTTTTTCTTCGCTTCTAGTTCGCGAACCGGGAAGCTTTCCGTTAGCTCATCTTGATGCCGCGATCTAGTCCGCGAACCGGTCAACGTTACGTTAGCGGAACAGTGACGCGCCGCGGAAGCGCGACGTATCACGTTATCGCGTAATGCGTCTAATGACGCGCCGCGTTAGCGCTCCCGGAAGTGCTCCGGACCGCGAACCGGAAGCGATCTGGGACGCGGCGCGCGCCGCGTAACGTAAGCGGAACAGGTCATGTGACTTGTTTATCAAACTTCTCATTGGTTCATTTCACTTTTGGTTTCCAAATGATGTATGACTAGGTCATGTGACCTAAAAATAACACTTTTCATTGGCTCAGAACTTTTGTTTTCCCCAAATCAAGTAAACCCCTCCTTATTTCCTCACTCTGACTTTCATCTTGGTGAGAGAAAGACCATTTATCTGAAGATCCACAATGGCTTCCATTGTTGCTGCAGCTGGTGCACCCCCACCACCACCTCCACCTCCCCATAAGAAGAGAGGACCACCCAGTCAAATTATGACTAACAGAGAGGAGGAAGATGAGGAAGAAGAAGAAGAGGAGAGAGAGGGACAACAATTTGTTGATGAGTTGCCCCGGGTTTCTAAACGAAAAACCAGTTTCATCTGGCAGTTTTTCACCATCCCTCCTGGAACCAAGAAAGTGAATGCAAAATATGCCACCTGCCTCATCTGTGACCACAGATTGTCGAGAGGCACAGAAAAGAAGTACAGTATGGGGAACTATACAATGCACCGTCACATGAGCAGGTGGCATCCCTTGAACTACAGCCGGGCTGAGTTGAGGGATCTTGTAGACAATCCGACGGCAACTCCTGTGGCAAGATCTACATCCACATTGTCTTTGACGGGAAGAGAGGCACAAGAGACTGTGCCAAACATCCAACGTAACTTCCAGCACATGAAGGTGTCTTGTATTTACTGTGGTGCTATGTTGTCATATGGCAACATGAGTGTCAACCTCATGAACATTGCATATGAAAATCATAAGTGCCCTAATGCACCCAAAAAGTAATTTTCTTTTTTTTTGCTCCAGTTGAGCCGTTTTGAAAGCCTGTTTTTTGTTGTCTCCCCTCCTTAAAAAACACAAAAAAAACATAAAACAGTTCTAAAAATACAAAAAAATCAAAAAATGTTCAAAAAATTACAAAAAAAACATAAAACAACAAAAACAAAAAAAAACAGTTCTTTTCAGAACTACCTCCCCTTTCAAACAAAATTGCTAGAATGTTTATCACTCTGGCAAGCTCTATTTCTTTTGGTTCGCTTCAAGTTCGCTGACCGGTTCGCGAACTTTAAGCGAACTAAAAAAAATATTTTTTTAAAAAAAAAGAAGAGTTAGTATAAGGGAAGTAAACAGAGAATAATGTAAAAAGAAAGACAGCTAGAGAGAGTAAATGAGAGATACTGTCAATGACATCATCAGCAGTGCATTGCGGGTAAAAAGAGTGGAAAACATTTACCTTATAATTCTTGTTACCTTTTTTAAATATTTTTTCATACTTTCAATCTGTAAAACAAAGAACAAACATTTCAAAAAATATTAAAACATGTATTTAAAAATTAGAAAAGACAAGGGAAAAGGTTCAAAAACAAACAGTTTTTCAACAACTTTGACATTTACAGAAGTCTCTGCTTCTCTACGTTCCCTACACAATCCTAAAGATATATATTCGAAAGAAACTGTATCTTGATATTGCTGAACTGAGGCCTATTTTGAAACATGATGTTTTTCTTGCACTGCTAATGTCTCACAATAGTGATGCAATAGCAGCGCAAAAAAGATGTAAAGTCATAATAAAATTGTGTCTAACATTGTAAATGATTGTTTTAGGATGCAAATAAGATGTGTGCTTTCAAGAGCTTTCTTTGAGGTGAGGCCTCTTTTTTTTATAAAAAAAAAACACTACCCAGAAGTACAGCACTCTAAGCATTAAAATTGATATTTACAGAACTCACCTTACCCATATGTACCACACATTTCTAAATGTATATCATAAGGACAAAAAGCATAACATTAATTATACATGTTAAATGGTTTATTTTTGCTGTTCTCAGAATGTATCAAATTTCACTTAAATCAGTGACTTGAAGGTATTCATCATGTAACAGCGGGGAAAAAAAAACACAATCAAAATGACTGTGTTTAAAAAACCCATACAACCTAAGAAATCTGATTTCAAAACTTCTTAAAATTAACTTACTTTCAATGACGTCGAAGGATCTCCTATAAACAGCATCCACTCTGTTGTGCTTTAAATATTTTCAGCCCGCCACTTTCTGAAAGAAAACCTCCATCGATACGTGAAATATGTTACATAGAAAAAAAACTTCTCTCATTATATCACATGTTTCCACTAGGCCAAATCATGTTGCCGCGATTCGCAAATCTTGTAATTCTTCCAATCAAATCCCGACATTTTCTATTTTCGCAACTTTCAAAAATAAAATATTTGAGATTATTTTCACAATCCTGGACTACTAATATCTTACTCTTCTTTGTCAGTCATGTTCTCCTTTTCCTATGACACTGATACTGCTTACTATGAAGCAGACTTACTTGCATTAGGTTTATATAGTTGAATTTTTAATCGAGACAGCATTGCAGACTTACATTCCCTCTACTTAAAATTTTGGTTTTAAAAACACCAGGTAAGAATTTTTAAGGTCAAACGGCAATTTTTTTTTGAACGTTACAACAGAATCATTACAGAATGACCAGCCGTTTCCAGACTTTAAGTAAGCTGTATAATGTCCTGATGTTGTTGATGGACCATCGTGATAGATAATTGCTACAGTAACAAAAGTCCTCCCTGATATTGACAGCTGAGAAGCCACAAAATTTTTTATTAAAGTTGACAATTTTGTTCCATCAGGCCTACATCGTTGCATCATTAAAATGACATACTGGCCATATCTACGTATAAATAATGTTGACATCATATCACATTTACATTGGCTACACTCCATGTTGTGATCCGCTGCATTTACTAGCTTATTAAAGGAGACTGATTTACTGTCTGGCAAAGTTAAATATATAAATCTTTCTGAGTCTACACTAGTAGTACTTGATACCATACAGTTCTCGCAGTCATGCTGCCATTGATAAGAAAGCCCAAACAGGTGATCTACATCTACACCCTCAACTTGCAATATATCAAGCATATACATTAAAAACTCCTGACAATCTTGCTGATTATTTTCAGAGAAGTCTGTTTGACCTGAACATTCATCTAACAGATAACGAACTTCAGACACACTTTCTACTTTTGTTCGATCACTGCTACATTTCTCGAAAACAGAATTCAACAAACAGCATAAAATTTGTTCAGAATTCAACAGAATCTGTTCTTTTAAACTCTCTAGTGAAAAGAGAACATTAACCACTACATTTGCATAGCAGTTGACACCAGAACTGTTTTCAAATTGAAAACCGACAACATCTTCAACAGAATCCACTTTCTTTCTGCTAACAATTTTCGGTTCATTGACTTTTAGTCTTTTTGCAACAACCTCCCTACTATTACTGCTATTTCTACGTTTGCGGCCTACCACACGTTTCTCAAACAAAGGATATTGAGGCAAATGTGGCGCATACTCTCTTCTTAACCTATTGTATTCCTTAACACAATCTAGATCCGCACAAATGTTTGTGACATCACAGTCAATCAAGTACAATCCCGATAAAGTTCTAACTCGTGACAATGCCACATATGCCATACCCTCCTTGAACACAGAACTGCCAATATTCACCAATGCACAGTCTACACTTAAACCTTGCGATTTATGGATTGTCACCGCATATGCCAAGCAAACAGGAAACTGTTTACGGCGAACATATAAATCTTTAACAAGCAAAAACCTAGCAGAACAACGACCAATTTGCTGTACTTCCTCAATGCCATCAAATTTAATTTTTAAAAATTCTATTCCATCTCTATTTCTGTATTTCTCAAAATCAACAACATTACCCATTGATCCATTTACCAGACCTCTTTCTACATGTAAATTCCTTCTCAAAATAATTCGGCAATTTAAACACACATTCAAAGTCTTTTCAAAACCCGCTGTTTTAGATATAGTCTTCTCTAATGAATCCAATTTTGATTTCAAATTGTCTGACAAAATAATTGTTGATCCCATATGCTCTAATTTGTCGATAGCTTCAAGTTTCACAATCTCTTGCTTTTCTAAATTCAACATTTTGTTGTTGAAGATGGCACATTCTGCAAGAGTTGGCATGAGACATATCCCGGATTTCTTCTCAGTAATTTTATGAAAAATATTCTCAGGCACAATATCTTGTTTGGGATACAAATTTGACAGTAACCGTGCATTTAAAGCTTCTTTCCCATGCTCGGTCACTTTTCCAATTCTAATATCTTGTAGAATATTCTTGTAATCTTCATCCTTTGCCTGACGCATATTTTGATGCAGTTCTGCATAATTGAAGTTTAACCATATATTGACGTTGCCAATGCTCCCTAGGCACTTCCTGGTATCTTCATGCGTGAGTATTTTGAACACAGGTTGACCTTTTACTGGTGTCAGCTGTAGAAGATCTCCGAAAACAATAATGTGTTTCCCACCAAATAAGACATCATATTCAGTTTTAAGTACTTCTTGCATTCTCAAATGCACAAAGGCAAGCATGACATTGGAAACCATGCTTACTTCGTCAATGATAAGTAGTTTCATTTTCCTCAAAACTCTTGAAACTTCACAGCAAGCATCTCCAGATAACTTGTTGTATTGTAATTTGTTGTCATGCTCCACCGGCAGCATCAATAGACGATGCAAAGTAATACCTTTAATATTATGTGCTGCCAGTCCAGTAGGAGCGGTGACAACACAAGACAGCGATGACTCAGTCCTTTCCTGCAAATAACAAGAGATTGCTTTAATGAGGAAACTTTTTCCAGTTCCCGCTTCTCCACTCACGTACAGTCGGACAGGCTTCAACGACGTACACGAGCACTCTTTCTTCTCATGACTTAATCCGTGCTCAATTTCCTTGGTAACTTCATCATATATTTTCCTCTGCTCAACGTTGAGTTGTTTTTCCAAGTCTTGTAAGTTAACTGAATCCTCCTGAGCATGTGCCATGGCTCTTTCTACTTCATTCATAGCAGTGGCAGCTTCATTTTCGATAATAGGTCCTCCAAGTGGATCTTGACTCAATGAAACAGAACTCTGACTGTCCTGAGAACTGTCTCTGGCAATCTCGGCTGCAATCGTTGCTTCCTGCTCAATTTCCAAAGTTAGCATTTCTTGATATTTAGAAAAAGCAGGACATTCTATGGACTCCTTGGCTGCATTGAAAGAGTCTTCGTAACAGAGGAAATCTCCAAGCAGTTCCTCTTCTGCACGCCAAGGCTTGAAAAGTTGCAAAAGTGCTAAATAGAAAAACTCCTTTTTTTCTGGAGATTCGCCACTTAATTTTCGATGGTTTACTAATTGGCATTTTCTTTGCTTGACCAGGCATCCCTCACTTCCAATTACAGCATACACTCCTTTCTCAATATCTTCTTTGATGTTCCTCTTGAATATATAATTTTGGAGAACCTCATATAGACAAATATTCTCAAGGTGACTGCTTCGATTTGGATAATATGTATCCAACATGTTGGTCTTCAAAATGTCGGTACTGTTTGGTTCCTTTTCTGCCAAATACTCAATTTCCCGAACAGGTTTTAGAACTCGATTTCGCGTTGCAGCAAGACCAAGACTCGCCCAAACGAGACTCCTGGATTTGGCATAGAGACTTGCTGAAGACAATCGATCAGAACATTCGTAAGCTCCGATTTCTCGATGCGACAACATCTTCAGACTGAAACTGTACAACTTCTTGCTGAGGCTCTTTTCATGGGAAATGTCCTCCCACATATCCTTCAGTTCGGTCTTTTCTTTTTTGGTGATGTAAGATGTCACATACCGAGCCACAGCCATACAGTTGTCAGCCACAAACTGTATATCCATGTTGGCATTCCACATGGACAAAATCACTGGGTTGTAGTCATTGATGTACTTGGACTCTTCGTTCCTTTTCAAATTGTATGTATTCTTGGGTGATTTCCTCGTCACATTATGTCGCAGCGAAGACATCAAACTGTTCACTCTTCCTTTAGAAATCACCGGTCGTGGAAAGTTGAAACGACATTTGGTGTAGAACTTGTCCTTGTTTCTGAATTTACGACGACAGTACTTTCCACAACGATGGCTTTGGAAACGTAGAACTTGTTCTCTTAGACTTTTCTTCTCCGTTGCGTTTGGAACAGCACACGTAGAATACTGTTCGATGAAATTCATCACTAAGTCATCCGGATCTGTTCCAAATTTAGGTGCATCCTTGATCCACAGCAACATATGTATATGAGGGGCACCTCTTGCTTGGTACTCCTTTCTCCAGAAGAAATCCAACACCTCTCCAAGAGGTGGATTCTTTTTATTTGTGATGAAAGACATCATAGCTTCAAATCTATGATTGAAGTACCTGCATACATTCACAGGATCCAAAGAACACAGTTCTCCAGGTGTCTTGAATTCAATGTTTTCAATATTTCCATTTGCCTCTCGTAGAAATTCAAGTAAGTCATCCCAGCCATACTCGGCACAGCTCAGAGTGAGGAACCATGTCGGAGTTCCTAAGTTCCTCAGCATACATTTTAAGTCACCATGACGACGGTACCAGTACTCATTAGTACCACGCTGACACGCCATGAGATTAATTAAGTGAGAATCCAAAATACTGTCTTGGACATTGACTTTATGCATAAAGTCACTTGCCGAGATGTTTCGCATCTGTATACCACTTTTTAAGATGTGGTTCACTGCATATGACAGTCCAGACAGATCGCTTTCAAACAGGAGATGAAACAAATAGGGAATGCATTGCCGAAACCTAGGATCTTCTGCATACAATCGTAAAGTCCGGTATTCAGACGCAGGAATTTCACGAGGTCGCTCATCATATCTTCCTCCTTGACCTGTGGGAAATAGCTGTGGGAAACACCGAGCTTCCAAACTTTCCTCCCAAACACTAATGGGACTCCCTTTGGCTTGTTTCATTTGAAACAACTCAATAGCATTCCCCATCACTTCCTTGGAATGCAAAGGATGAACACTATAATGTTCATATATTTCTTCACTTTTAGAGGCCTCTACTTTCTCAATTTGGCCAGCACACAAATCGCTATCCTCTTCATCACTTACTTCCTCTTCTGCAACATATACATTCTTATAGTACTTATTATTTTTCTTCAAATACACTGTTGCCTTTTTGACTTTCCTAACATCCACTAAATCTTGCCATATTTTCTTATTCTTTGTCGGAACCCCATTAACCAAGATAACCAGAGGTTCCTCTTCCACTTTTTCTATTCCAATTGTGTTAATGTTTTTGTTCAAATCTAGAGGCAAATAAACAACTCTTCCCTTTAATCCTCTCTGTAAATCTGCTGGAGGCAATTTCCCTGTCTTTGGCTCCATTCTTACAATAGCCTGAAAGGGATGGATACTTTGAATCAAAATAGATTCATAAGTATTTAAATCCTTCAATTCAGAAGGAATCTCAACCAATTCCAGATTATTATGAACTGCCCTAGCAGGCATCTGGTTTTGGTTTAATTTATTACAACAATAAGTACACACACGTTGATCCGATCCCAAATCAAAATAATTTTCTACCATCAAGTATGTGGCTAAATCCTTCCATTCACTATTATTTTCCCTTTCACTTTTTGCATATAAATCCACTACCTTAGTCTGATTCTTATAATAAGTGCGTCGACAACATACACAAGTGAAATTAGGCCTCTCACTTGATTTCATCTGAAACGTGGCAATTTCCTTCTGAAAATTATCTGTACTGGAAACCTGTACATTATCTTCCACATTACCCTCTACTTCAGGGTCAATTTGAACATTCTCATCTTTACTACCAAAGTAACAAAACTCAATTTCTTCACAAAGATTCTTCACATCTATTTCAGAACCATGCAAAAGAGCAGCACATAACTGTTTAAGCATAATTGCTGGACTCTTAGCATAATACAACATTCTCACTAATTTTCTCACTTTATTATGATGCACTGCTAGCATCCTGAAATGATGAAAAACACTCTGGCATACTCTCCTGGAAAGACAAGCCAGTGAATGACCACGCAAACCTGTCATTTGTCTCACTCTGCAAGGATCTAAATCTTGCAACAACTTCATTTTCTGCTTCAAACTTTTCTTATTAAATGTCCGTATAAAATCACATAGCAAATTGATGGAAACCTGTCGCACACTGCAAATAGAACTACACTTCCAAATGTACACAGGACCCTTAGGACGTCTTCCTAAAACCTCATCACTTAGCGCCTCTTCTGTCTCTGTTGTCACAAGTAGTTCTTTTTCAACTGGACAACCATCCTTCACTTCATAAGCTCGACCACTGATGTCAACTGCATGCACCAAATCATTATCCTGAAAATAAGTCTCCTCATTAAAAAATGCCTCAGAACTTGAACTATGCATCCATTCTCCAGAAAAAACTTCACAAAAGTTAGTACGATTTACTACTCTCTTCCATCTACTTTTTGTTTTGAAATCAGAAATTACCTTGCTTAGTTTCCTAATTCTATTGATTACCAAAATAAACAACTTTCGCTTGATTTCAAAAGCATGATCAATAATTTTCTCTACATTTTTCTTCTTCCTATAAAATGCCGCTTTCTGTTGGCCTTTCTTTTTAATATTTTTCAATAAATTAACTAATATCCTATTACGGAACATTCGTTGTCGAATGTCCCTAAACTGTTGTTTCCTTCTACTATCATGCACAGAGTTATCTCTTCCTCTACCAGTAACATTTGTGATGGGTCTCTCCTTTCCATTTAAATTACTTCTCTTTTTGTTAAGAGACACATTTTTTTGAGCAAAATTTTTTTTACTACAAATATTTCTTAAGAATGATTTCGTGCTCTTACCCGGACCTTTCTTGGTGTTTTGACAAGTATTTGGGGAAGAGGACTGCTGCAATAAAACATCATCCTGCTGTCTTTGACGTTTTCTAGCCTTTCGTATTCGACTTCTGGAAGGCATTTTCCAAACTATGAAAGAATCTGCAGTTGAATCTGTGAAAAAATATAATATAAAATGTTATTAACCACTATTACCAAACAGTAAATAAATAACAGTCATCTAAAACTTAATGCTGTACTAATTATTTAACATAGCAAATATTTTCCACCAGCACTGCATCACAAAAATGACACTCAATGGTACAAAACAGGCATACAACACTCATAAATCACTCCCTAATATTTTAAATCATTAATTCAGGATGACGATAAGATGTAGCCTATCTAAAGGTTTGTTTAGGCCCAGATCTTTGGACTGGGGTGAATGTGTGTCATTGATCCACATTCAGTCCATCACCTGTTTTGTTTATTTGAGGTGAGGCCAACACATGGTTGCAGATAAGATTTTCACTGAAAAAAAACCAAGGTAAAAAAACATGTGAAGGCCTACCAATGAAGTAAATCATTAAATGAAAACCAATACATTTCTGGAAATATGCACTACTAGTGCTTCATAAGATGTTTTGGATCATATTTATAAGTTATTTGAGTATCTAGTATGCTATTTTACATTCTTCATGGTGCAAATTTATTGTAAATACGCTCCCACCTGCGGTTGGCAAATTTAGATTTTGATTATGGGAGTTAGATAGGCATGTTAATAATTTCCCAAAAATGGTATATAACCCCAAACAACCTTTGAAGCAAATGCTCTTAGCCATGTTATCCACCTCCCATTGGATAACATGGCTAAGAAATGCTTGCAAATGTGATAAAAAAAGGCCTGCAATGCATGAATAACGCAGAAAAATCAGCGATATTCATGCATTTTCCAACAAATGCTCTTAGCCATGTTATCCACTTCCTATTAAATAACATGGCTAAGAACTGCTCAGGGCCCCATGAGGAACGCTTTCCATTTAAAAAGGGAAAAATAACATCAAAGACACTAAAATGCCTTCTAAATATGAACCCAAACAACCTATGAAGCAATGTGAAAAAAACGGCCACAATGCATGAATATAGCAGAAAAATCAGCGATATTCATGCATTTTCCAGCAAATGCTCTTAGCCATGTTATCCACTTCCTATTAAATAACATGGCTAAGAACTGCTCAGGGCCCCATGAGGAACGCTTTCCATTTAAAAAGGGAAAAATAACATCAAAGACACTAAAATACCTTCTAAATATGAACCCAAACAACCTATGAAGCAATGTGAAAAAAACGGCCACAATGCATGAATATAGCAGAAAAATCAGCGATATTCATGCATTTTCCAGCAAATGCTCTTAGCCATGTTATCCACTTCCAATTAAATAACATGGCTAAGAACTGCTCAGGGCCCCATGAGGAACGCTTTCCATTTAAAAAGGGAAAAATAACATCAAAGACACTAAAATACCTTCTAAATATGAACCCAAACAACCTATGAAGCAATGTGAAAAAAACGGCCACAATGCATGAATATAGCAGAAAAATCAGCGATATTCATGCATTTTCCAGCAAATGCTCTTAGCCATGTTATCCACTTCCAATTAAATAACATGGCTAAGAACTGCTCAGGGCCCCATGAGGAACGCTTTCCATTTAAAAAGGGAAAAATAACATCAAAGACACTAAAATACCTTCTAAATATGAACCCAAACAACCTATGAAGCAATGTGAAAAAAACGGCCACAATGCATGAATATAGCAGAAAAATCAGCGATATTCATGCATTTTCCAGCAAATGCTCTTAGCCATGTTATCCACTTCCAATTAAATAACATGGCTAAGAACTGCTCAGGGCCCCATGAGGAACGCTTTCCATTTAAAAAGGGAAAAATAACATCAAAGACACTAAAATACCTTCTAAATATGAACCCAAACAAACTATGAAGCAATGTGAAAAAAACGGCCACAATGCATGAATATAGCAGAAAAATCAGCGATATTCATGCATTTTCCAGCAAATGCTCTTAGCCATGTTATCCACTTCCAATTAAATAACATGGCTAAGAACTGCTCAGGGCACCATGAGGAACGCTTTCCATTTAAAAAGGGAAAAATAACATCAAAGACACTAAAATGCCTTCTAAATATGAACCCAAACAACCTATGAAGCAATGTGAAAAAAAACTGCCGCAATGCATGAATATAGCAGAAAAATCAGCGATATTCATGCATTTTCCAACAAATGCTCTTAGCCATGTTATCCACTTCCTATTAAATAACATGGCTAAGAACTGCTCAGGGCACCATGAGGAACGCTTTCCATTTAAAAAGGGAAAAATAACATCAAAGACACTAAAATGCCTTCTAAATATGAACCCAAACAACCTATGAAGCAATGTGAAAAAAACGGCCACAATGCATGAATATAGCAGAAAAATCAGCGATATTCATGCATTTTCCAGCAAATGCTCTTAGCCATGTTATCCACTTCCAATTAAATAACATGGCTAAGAACTGCTCAGGGCCCCATGAGGAACGCTTTCCATTTAAAAAGGGAAAAATAACTTCAAAGACACTAAAATGCCTTCTAAATATGACCCCAAACAACCTATGAAGCTCTAACAGTACATATCCTGAAATTTAATTCATTTCAAAATTCGTTTTTAAACACAGCATATAAATCAATTGTATACCTGCATTCATGAAGAAATGACTAAAAATGTCCTTGAGACACATGAAAGTGTTTTCTGGAATGCCCTAGCACCATTTTTGGGACACTATTAACATGGCTAGGTAACTCCCATAATCAAAATCTAAATTTGCCAAGCACAAGTGGGAGCGTATTTACAAGACACTTGTCCCATGAGGAACACTTTACATTTTAAAAGGCGAACACAACATCTTAGACACTCAAATACCTTATAAATATGGCCCAAAACAACCTATGAAGCTCTAGCAGTACATATCTAGAAATGTAATTGATTTCTTAAATCGTTTTTAAAAGCAACATATCTGTTTCAGCTTACATAACAGACCATGAAATGGCCTCCATGTATTACAATATCTTGTGTAACTGCATGCCAGAATGTTACACCAAATATGCAATTATAATTTCTCTTTGAAACTAATTCTATTAGTATATCACTAGAGACAAAACCACATTTTAAAAACACAGCTTTCTTCATCATTTTCTCCTTAAATCATACTATTCTCTATCTAAATTAAATAAATCTTTTCTCACCTTAGCAAATATTTTTTGAGTTTTGAAAACAGTCTCAGAAATACACCAAATTGTCTTCAGCAGAAGAAAAAGGATGCACTCCAAAGGCTGCAGCTATTGAAAGCACAGAAATACAGATATTCTTTTCACATATCTCTCATATTAGCCAATCATACCTCTTCCCTCACTTTTTTCAAATCAAAACCCTTCCCCCCTCTGCCCTGTCTGCCTTGTTTCCATAGCAACCACCTCCTGGAAGACCTCTCATGTTTGCAAATTCACACAACAATGTTTCAATTGAACTCTGAACTCTCAGTGCACCTGCGTATCCAGTGCAATCTTTCATTAAATGTTTCTTCCTTGACCATTCAAATTACATCTTTCAAAGAACACATCCATGCACCCTAACTTTCTGTTTTCAGAAATGGAAATGCACCAATCACTGCTAATGAATCATTAGCATTGTAAATCCACAGTTTTTTTTCTTTAGAAACTCCTACTGTTTCAACTGCCCTTTCATTACCACACTTCATCTGACTGCAGAACAACCTTCTTCCACCATGTTTAACGTCTGGATTGTTGGACATAGTTACATCCACTGGGCTCAAAGGTATGCTGAGAGCAGAAATTTACACAACCTCAATTTACAAGATGTGGAAATTAAGTGGTTGGGCCAAAGAGGATTAAAATGTCACCAATTGATACCATTGGTGAAAACCTTTATGCATTTGCCAAAACCTGACCTGTTAATAGTGCACTGTGGAGGTAATGATTTGGGCACTTTGACAGGGGTAGGTCTGGAAATGCTTTTAAAGGACACCTTGGAGCAATTAATGGCACTTTTTCCTCAAACTGCCTTGGTATATTCCAATATATGCCAAAGACAGAAATGGAGGTGGTCCAACCAATTTTGTCCACAAATTGAGAAAGCGAGGAAGCATGTAAACAAATCTGTTTCAGCTTACATGAGAGACCATGGAATGGGCTCTCTGTACAACAATAACTTGCGTTACTACATGCAAGATATCTACAGAGGAGATGGAGTTCACTTCTCAGATGAGGGCAACAGAATTTTCATTCTGAATTTAAGACTCTGCATTGGTACCTACTTATAAGTACCTAAATGTACCATAAACCCAAAAGCTCTTCTCAGAGCTACCCTACATCTGATCACTCACAATTATTATTTTTCTCTAACTTTTTTCACTAATTTTCCACAAAATTCGCTCCCCGGAGCGCTACCCGGTTCGCTAACCGAAAGCTAACCTCGCGGAATTTTTTTAAAAAAAATTTTTTTTCCGCACATATAAGCCTCCTCAGCCACGCTCAGAAAACCTAGGGGGTCAAGATAAGTCTACCATGACCCCTTCTACCCATTCTAAACATTATTTGCCCTCCATCTTGTATCTTAATGCGAACGAAACACAAAATGGTGGACTCCCGTGACGCTTAAGGTTCGCTAACCGGGCAGCTTCCCGGAAAGCGGTCCTAAAAAAAGGCGGGAAAGTAATTTACAGAATAACGACTAGAAACACTCTCACCAAATATAGATTAGCTCATACTACATAACAATCCCTTCCATTCTCACAAATTTCATTGAAATTCCATTTAGCCATTTAGCCTGTAGACCTCTCCAAGTACCGTGAGGTAAATTACTTCACAAAACACATCTGAATTGTTGGAATTGACAACCAATGAAAATGTTACTTTCATTTTCTACTTTTATTACCTGACATTTGATTGGTTATATACCTGTATATATATAAAGGGAGAGAAGGAAACACAGCCATTTTGACTACTACTTCTTGTTGTACCTCCTATTTCAAAAGCTTCAAAAAACTTCAACTTCTTTGTGAAGGTAAGTTATAATTTAATATATTGTGCACTATGACTTAATATAGTAGACTTTTTCTGCTACATATACACTATCCCTCTGTAGTAGTAGTGTCTTGGTTAAATCACATACACTTTTTTTTAGTCCTATTTCCACTCTCATACTATACACTGCCAAAAGATAAATTCACTGATAAAAACTGCCTATCTAAAATTAATCCCAACAGTGCCCTATCTCTACTAATATATATTTTTTTAATCCAAATTTCAGGCAAAATGGAAGGCGAGCAGCAAGTTTCATTTTCGATTGAACTGAAGGAGAGCAGCCAAGACAAACTTGATGACTTTATGGATGACAGTAGAGACCACGAACTTCTACAATGTGTTGAAGCAGTAGACAACTTGCTTCAAAATGAAAAACAATTACACCCTATAATAAATTATGACATTTCTGACAATGAAATGTTAGAAAATTTAATAAAGTATGAAACACAATCATAATAAAAAAAATAAATAAATAAAGAAAACAAAAAAAAACAAGAAAAACAACAAACAATTAACATACAGTATTAGAAAAGTCTTTCATTCTTTTATCCATAAAGTTCGCTGCCCAGAAAGCTATCCGGTTCGCGAACTTGGCGCTTACCACGCAAAAAAAAATTTTTTTTTTTGGACCCTCCTAGGCCCTTTTAAAACCTCCACATGAAACCTAGGGGGTCAACGAGGATCTACTATGCCCCCTTATGGTAATTTCCCCCTTTGTTTTGGCCTCCTCTTGTCTCTCGATCCTACCGAGAGACAAGATGGCGGCCGCTCCGGACTGTTTAGAATGTTGACAGACACCGGAGGGCCAATCAGCTTCTCATCGCAAAGTTCCGTTACGCGAAAGGTTCGCGAACCGGATCGCTGCCCGGAGCGCTGTTACAGATATATATCTTGATTTAAACGTTAATTTCTCAAAATCCACTGAAGCACATATATTGAGACCTAGCAAAGGCACATCGGGCTAACAGTCCCTACAATTTTGCCAAGTTTCGTGAAAATCCATTCAGCCGTTCGGGCTAAAAGTGAGTCCAACCGCCCTATGGAAATTAACATGGGAAAAAGGCGTTTTGGGACCCCCCTTTTTTCTCGGCCCCCCCTCCACAAAACCCCCCCAAATTTTCAAGGTCTGCTCAGAAACAAAATGTGCCATTTTCCTGAAAATTTCAGCCAATTCCGTCCACGAACGCAAAAGTTATTAGGCATAGAATTTTCAGAAATCCCATAGGGAAAAAATCCTAACTATATATATATATATATATATATATATATATATATATATATATATATATATATATATATATATATATATATATATATATATATATATATATATATAATATAAATATTATCCATCACTCACAGGAACCCATTCGGAAGAAAGCCACACGGAAATGAATTAGGCTCATGTCAATTCAAATGACAGCTTGCAAGCAGACATACTTCATGAAAACAACATCTTTATTCTTGTCAGCCAGACGCGTTTCAGGAGCTAATCCTTTCTTCAGTGGCTTCAGAAGACGAAGGGAAAACGTCATTTAGACTGCATAAAGATCAAATTGCTTGTGCCTGTCCCAATGGGCGTGGCCTCACGGCATTCTGGGCAATGTAGTATGCATCCATTGCTACCCCAGGGGGTGCGTTTGCCCCAGTCTTAAAATAGTCTCTTTGTCTTGATGCATTAAAATTCATGAAGTTCCTGCCCCGCTTTAGAGCTGCCAATTGAGCTTTAAAGAGGCATCTTCCTGCAAGCGCCAGCTTAACACCGTCCCGTGAATTCAGGGCACGAGTCGGGGTACCACGCGGGTGGACGGCATCCCCCCACTTATTTCCGAGGGTTTTTCAGGGTGGACGCCGTCCACCCTGCTAATTCAAAACCGCGTCCATCATACCTTACAAAATGGGAGGCGAGGCCGAGGCACAAAGTAAACAAACCATTTCCGGGTCCAAGCACGCCGGTCACCACGCCCCTGCACCTACCAGGTGCACCGTTGGCAGGGTACCCAATAGACGCCAAGGATCCGATTTCGACCTCAACCAATGAATGGGTGGGTCTGCAACTCGGCAGTCCCGCCCACCCGCAACATGCCCTTTATTTTTCGCGCTTTCCTTCAATGAGCTCCTTTGCTTTTTTGGAGCGAGTGACCCCTTTGCCTGCTGCCTGACCTGCCGCCGCTTCCTGCACCAGACTTCCCGGCCTCGCCTGCTGCCCTCTCCAGTCCCGGCCTCGCTCGCCTGGTGCCCCCTCCCGCCCTCGCCTGGTGCCCCCTCCCGCCCTCGCCTGGTGCCCTTTCCTGCCCTCGCCTGGTGCCCCCTCCCGGCCT
>NW_028246128.1:0-1000 GCF_964263255.1 Lissotriton vulgaris | reverse complement strand
ATTTAGAGTCAAAAGATTAAATGTTAAAATTCCATCAAAATTGACCATTTTGGGAACGTTCGACATGTCCGCGGTCATCGTTTTTCAACAGAAAATTGATTTTTTGGGCTGTACCAAAAGTGACTCAAAATGTCAATTGGATCGTGCCTCATGTTGAATAACCACTTTTTAAACCCTCATAGTGACAAAAATTGCCATTTTTACAGAGTTCTGCTTACTCGGAAGCTTCAATTTTGACCAATTTCAGGCACAGAAATTACTTTAAACACACTTATTTTAGTTGAAAAAGTAATATTTCACATCCAACAGTAATTTACGGTTAAACGATTAAATGTTAAAATGTCATCAAAATTGACCATTTTGGGAACGTTCGACATGTTCGCGGTCATCGTTTTTCATCAGAAAATTGATTTTTTGGACTGTACCAGAAGTGACTCAAAATGTCAATTGGATCATGCCTCATGTCGAATAACTACTTTTTAAAACCTCACAGTGACCAAAATTGCAATTTTTACAGAGCTTTGCTTACTCGGAACCTTCAATTTTGACCACTTTCAGGTACAGAAATGACTTTAAACACAAGTATTTTAGTTGAAAAAGTAATAATTCACATCCAACAGTAATTTACAGTCAAAAGATTAAATGTTAAAATGTCATCAAAATTGACCATTTTGGGAACGTTCAACATGTTCGCGGTCATCGTTTTTCATCAGAAAATTGATTTTTTGGACTGTACCAGAAGTGACTCAAAATGTCAATTGGATCGTGCCTCATGTTGAATAACCACTTTTTAAACTCTCACAGTGACCAAAATTGCCATTTTTACAGAGTTTTGCTTACTCGGAAGCTTCAATTTTGACCACTTTCAGGCACAGAAATGACATTAAATACCTTTTTTAGTTGAAAAAGTAATAATTCACATCCAACAGTATTTACAGTCAAAAGATTATATGTTAAAATTTCATCAAAGTTGACCATTTTGGGAACGTTCGACATGTCC